>NC_060183.1:20596954-20896954 GCF_021184085.1 Oncorhynchus gorbuscha
CCCCTCTCCGTGCTTCTCTCCTGTAATAGCGCCATGTTACTGTAGCTCCAAGCTCCAGAGGCAAGCATTAACACGCATGTTCTCAATCTCCCTACCGCCTGTAGTACTCTGCTCTAATCTGCTGCTGATGTCCGCCATACCTGTTGCCTGCGGTCGTATCCGTGGCCCATGCAAAGCCTGCTTAATGGGGCCACAGACTGTGCTGCGCTGAACAACAATGTGTTCGGAAATAGACATTCCTGCATGTTTGCTGAGGATTTACACCAGACTTTTCTGTTTCCGTCGACGCGGGCCAGCATCTGTGTCGCGGGCCCGGCATCTGTGTCGCGGGCCCGGCATCTGTGTCGCGGGCCCGGCATCTGTGTCTCAGGCCACTGGTACTTTTCAGATGGCATTTACATAACAATGGCTAACCGTGAACTTCCAACACCTTCTCACAGAGCAACAATCTAGAACGATAAAGATGTCGTTGATAACACTAGAGCGCACATTAACATAAAACCCTGGCGGCCCACTGGTGTGGGGGTAAGTCTTAAGGGAAAAGTAGCACAGCGAGCTAGCTGGCTGGGGCCTGGGATTTCAGATCTGGGCTCTTAGATATGGGGCTTAATCTGATTATGTAATCAGCTCTTGTGAAAACAGGACTCCTGTTGTTGTAGATCCCAGGCCTTTACAGCGTCGTTTGCATTACTGTTAATTAATTGGGCCAAAAAAAAAGAAAGACATGGAACTCTGAGAGGAGGAAGGAGAGGGAAAAAAGAGAGAAGAAGAAGGAATGGGCACAGAGTGGAAACTGTTCCACGGTTCACCGGGAGGTGGAAGCTGTTAATGTCATTACGGTCCTATCCAAAGGGAAGCGCCGGGAGGAGGGCGTGTGTGTGTGCCTGTGTATGTGTGTGTGTATGAGTGTGTGTGTCTGTGCGTGCATGCATGCCTGTTTGTGTGGGGGTGGGGGAATCCCTCCCTCATGGCAAGAACTGCTCCTGTGGAAATAGGATGGTGGGAGTGGGGTGTTGGAGGTAGGGGGGCGTCCTCTCGACATGCCTAATTTGTGCCTGATTAGACAGGGTCAGGGGTCGGGTGCTATGTTTGCTCAGAGGGCCTCATGGGCTTGTAGACAAAGACCTGGAGGGAGGGGGGGGGTACTTTTGGGGTGGATGGTTGTTTGTGTATCTGTGTGGGTGGGTGTGGTTGGTGGTGGGGGGGTGGGTGTAGTTGAGGAATAGAGGTCAGACATGCCATGAAAAAGGACTGCACCCAGCTCACTGAGAATAACTCCACCATGTGTTCATGACGAGGCGAGCAGCATATGAGAACGGGGTGAGAGAAGGCTGGGTTGAATTCCTCCACCCCTCTTGTCACAGACAGTATGTGACAAGAGTCATCAGACTATCCACCAACATCAGTGATGTTAAAAGACCAGATAGATGGAGGAGTACAGGGACAGAGCAAAGTGAAAAGCAGGAAGAGCTGGAGGGCTGAGCACCCTATCGAGTCAAGGAGAGGAGGGCCTGTCTTCTGGTAAAAGACACAGGCTTCAAAGTCAAGTCTTGGGTGCTTTACTTTCAGAATGAGGCGGACAGTGCCAACTCCACTGTTCTCACGTCAGCCCTGTGAAAGGCCGCCTTTGTCAGACTGAAAGTCGTGAATTAGCTTGTGGGCTCTTCCCCTGCTGAGAGCTATCGAAACAAAACAACCAACGAAAAGAAAAAAGGCAGCACCTTGGGATTGACGGGAGGGAACAATTCACGCAATAAAAAGAGAGGTCCTATGATGCCCTCTGCTAGAGCTGAGTCGATCTGCTAAGAGGGGTTCGGCCATTAAAAGATACAATGAGAAAGCTCTGCCTATTAAGAAAGCGATCAAAGTATCCTACTGCCAAAGGCTAGCTACAGTTACAGTGCATCCATATTCTAAGCTGATAAGCTGAAGCTACAGGCTTATAACTCTATCCAACGTAGATAGGAATCTCCCTGCCGGCTGCTGTTTAGACTGACTTGTCAGGGATGAGCAGCTTCCGTATTGGATTGGAACAGTTACCTGCTCCCTCGCCATCTGACATCTGCAGCTGGGCGTATGTGTTTGGCTGTGCCGGGCACCGTGGGGTTCGTGAGTACAGTGACTCGCTCAAGCTGCGGATTCACGACGCCTGCCAAGTGTGCTTTCGCTGCTGCGGACTACTGAACACGGGGTACAGCTTCCTTGCCAAACACGGCGATCGGCCCTTCCGTACTGACGCAGAACAACAGAAATACAGAGTATGTGTAGTGTCTGTATGGTGAGTATGCACTATTTGAGAATGTAGGTGCACTTGTGTGCCGGTAAACGCAAGAGCTTGTGTACGTGGAGACGCGTGTTATTCTTTTGATAATGTGGCAAACGATCGTATGCTCATGCAATTTTTGCACTCATATAGCAATATCATGTACATGTCCAGGTTGTCCATCTGTAGAGACCTCGGTCTAATTAAGGCTTGGCCTGAGATATACACTGAGGAGACAAAACATTGAGAACACCTGCTCTCAACTCAATATTAGTAAGGTGTTCCTAATGTTTGGTAGACTCGGTGTACAACTAACCGTTTGAAACGTAAACAATAACAACGTCCTGGTACCAAAGCATAAACGGATGCCATGGTAAACAATCAGGTTACACAGGATTGCACAAAGGAGGTTATGTTTGTGTACCAGACGTTTGCTTCAGAGGTAGACCTGACGGCACTTCTTCAGAAGAAACAGAAGAAATCATACTAGTTTCCATAGAGATGTAAATCTACTTTAGCTAATGTTGTTCTCCCGGCAGATGACGAGCAATGGAACATGGGGTGCACCACGGAAAGCTGACACCTGGCTCCTATCCCACTATTATGTGTCATGCATTTTCTTGATCATACTAATTGAATTTCCTAAACACAGCAGATGCGTCTGACACACTGGTTCTATAGGCTGCAAATGGGTCCGTTGAAAAAAAGGAGGACAACCATTAACAATGACCTAAGCTATAATGAGGCCAGCGCTGACAACAGCATATATCAAACAAGGTCAATTGTACTCTGAGCTTCTTTCTGGCTCGAATCCGTGGTCTAGAAATAGAACCTGGTACTTTAATTTGAAACGGCTCTCGACTCTGCAATAATTCACAACTTCAAAAAAGGGCAAGACGACAAGATAAAAGAGGGAGTTCAGGTCTCTCCGCGATAAGACATGTGGATGTGGAATCCTCCCAAGGCTACTCGTCAACACACATGAGAGTGGAGCCCAGGACAGGGGAGGAGTTGTGGGAGAGTACAGTAGGCCTCGGGATAAAAGCTAAGTACTCGACGACCTCGGCGTCAACGGAATCCAACCTCAATCGGTTCTGAGAAAAAGAACGCGGAGGGTGATGTCATCAGGGCGACTTCAAAAGGGTTTGTGTCCTGTTCACCCTGACAGATCCTTACGATGACAATCTAGCTGACCTCAGACAAGCCTAGGGGCACGAGGTCGCGCCCTGCAACCTTTAGACTCATCATACTCTACACTGTAGGAAGCTGTTAAACGCTCCCTATGAAAACAGCTTACTTCTTTCAAAGTGATCTGTGGCCGCCCTCTCAATCGATTTCATTGAAGTCTAACACAAAGCAGACCTTTCGAAAAAATAGTAGGCCTTGATGCATAGTCTGTGCACGACATGATCTCGAATCGGAGGAAAGAGGCCCTCCCTGCTCGCGTGAACGCGATAGCAACAGTAACTCTGCTACCTTTCCAAGCAGCTCACTCTCCACGCATAGCAATCAATCACAAGTGCAACCCAAGCTGCAGTTTAACAGACAGTCTTTACCTTTTAACATTTCCAAGAGAGTGCCTCTGCAGGTTACGAGATTCCTGGTTACAAGACGGCTATACTTTTTGTGGGGATTCGTTTCCCCCTCGCTACTGACTAAGGAAGGTGTTGGGTTGTGGGGAAAAACATCACACCCCTGCCAAGAGGATAACATTGGATCACATGAGCATAAGGTACAAGGTGTGTCTGTTTCAACTGAAAACACCTTGGGGCTAGACTCGGTGGGCCCCAAGTTCTCTCCACCTGAAAAGGCCCCTTCTCTGGTGGCAAGGCTTTGATGTTGTGAAGGTAATTCACTGGCCTGTCACATGGTTCAGTGACTGATGGTGGGGATTGAGAAGATCAGATCCTGCCTCGAGGGATATGCCCCTTGCATGCAGGGCTTGAGACGGAGCTGTGCAGGGCCAAACATATTAAGATATCTAGCAGCAGGGTGACTGGAAATTGCATATGCTGCGATGGACCAATTATGGCTAGTGACCAATGTTCCCTAAAAAAAAGAATCTGGCACTGAGCAAATTTCAGGTCTGCTGAGCTGCAACTTGAACATGGTGAAAATTCTCTGCAACTACCGGTGCATGTTTACTGTGAACACTGAGGCTGTACCCGCTTTAAGTTACAGTTTTAACAGTGGCCAAGTAGGCTACCTGTGGCTTTTTTGATCATAACGTAGGCCTGCCAGAGTGGCCTACTATAAAAACAATGGAGAAAATGCATCCCATAACATTTTAACATGGAAATAGCTGTTCTGTCATCCAGTTTAACCAATGTGTTTAATGTTCTGTAGCCCTACATTCCATGAGACTTTTGAAAGAAAGAAAAAAACATGTAGGACTTGACATTAACCTGTTTGTCCTTCAGACAAGGAGGTGACTGAAAATGTTGTTCTTTGATGAAAAAAAAAGTTCAAAATATATATATATATATATTATTCCCATACCATTATTACAGAGAATCAGACAAATTAAGCTACCCTCTGCCTATAGGCTACTTGGTTTATTCAAGACCGTCTCAAAATACAACACTGCCCCTTTAAGAGATAAAAAAGCTATTTACCTGACTCGCTTTTCAAAGAGGGCTAGAAATGTACACATTCTGTGCTCTTGTTGGAAGCAACCACTCCCCCATTGTTTACTAGAAATGAGCTATAACTGGGCTAATAACTCACTAACTAGCAAACAATATGAACAAATGTGCACAGGTGGCTACATGCAGCTCTCGCTTTGACCTCAAAACAATCATCTACTCACGACCGCTCAGGCAATCCAGTTCAAAGTGAATGGCACAGATCGATATATGGCAATGGCCATTTGCATTTGGGCCTACTGCAGCTCTGATTGGTTATGACGCACCGTTCTGTCTAGCGTACGGGCCTGAGTCATACATGTCAATGCAATAGAATCCTACTCCAATACGTGCTGCCTACAAGAACATCTGTTGCACAGTTAGTTTTGCATGTACTGTATGTTAGATTGAAAGTGGTTAATATTGCATTGATTCGAGCACAATTCCCACAGCAGATCAAAACGTAGTGTTGACTAAAGGGGAAATCTCTAGAAAGTTTAGTAAAGTTCAATCTCGTGCGTCTCTGCGCGGGCTGATACTTAATCTGCACGGCAGTCCGAGGGGAGCTGTGCGCACCTTAGAGGGAACATTGCTAGTGACTACTTGTGCAAGTGCGGTAACCAGGAATCATAAGCAGACGTCAAGGGTTGTTGATCAATTTCAAGCAGTTAACTTTAACTACCTTTTTCCTGAAGGTAAGTGAAGTACTGATCAGCAGAGATACCATTTTTTAAATGGGCGGCACTTGTTTTGATCCAGCTCATGGGTCCAGGAAGCACGTATTTGATCCAGCTCATGGGTCCAGGAAGCACGTATTTGATCCAGCTCATGGGTCCAGGAAGCACGTATTTGATCCAGCTCATGGGTTTCAGGAAGCACGTATTTGATCCAGCTCATGGGTCCAGGAAGCACGTATTTGATCCAGCTCATGGGTCCAGGAAGCACGTATTTGATCCAGCTCATGGGTCCAGGAAGCACGTATTTGATTCAGCTCATGGGTTTTTGATTCAGCTCATGGGTTTCAGGAAGCACGTATTTGATCCAGCTCATGGGTTTCAGGAAGCACGTATTTGATTCAGCTCATGGGTTTCAGGAAGCACGTATTTGATCCAGCTCATGGGTTTCAGGAAGCACGTATTTGATCCAGCTCATGGGTTTCAGGAAGCACGTATTTGATCCAGCTCATGGGTTTCAGGAAGCACGTATTTGATCCAGCTCATGGGTTTCAGGAAGCACGTATTTGATCCAGCTCATGGGTTTCAGGAAGCACGTATTTGATCCAGCTCATGGGTCCAGGAAGCACATATTTGATCCAGCTCATGGGTCAAGGGAGCTTGTATTTGATCCAGCTCATGGGTCAAGGGAGCTTGTATTGTTTGATTAGATATGCACTTTGAAGCTCTTGGGAGCTTTGGCAGTTGACGACTACTCTCTGAGTTCAGACTCTGAAGCCAATCAGCTATGGTTAGCGCTATCCGGAATCCTTGGGACGTCCCTTGGCTAAACCCTAACCCTTAATCCCTAGCCTTACCCTAACCATTTTAAAGTTTGACTTCAATTGGGTAGGGAGTAGGGACATTCCAAGGACCCTGGATAGTAAGGACCAATCAGCTAAGGAGCATGACGTGTGCATCCCTAATAGAGCCTGTGGCATTGGCCTTGGAGTGTTATCATGGTCACTGGACTGGTTATGTGGAGCCCCCCCCCCTGTTCCCATGTTGTTGAACTCTGACCTCCATTATCACGTAAAAACTAACACACTAACCATTCACTAACTTCATACTTCCCTTGAGACAATTGAGAAGGCAAAATGGCAGAGAAAGTTGCTTTTTGTCTAATCCCAGTCAAACAGAGAGTAGGTTAGGTTATGAATGGGATATGTTATCAGGAAACAATGACAATGCTCTGTTTTCATACCAGCAGTCTGGGGGGCGAATGGCTCCCCTGCAAGAGTAGGCAGGGCAGCGATGGCGGGTAAGCATCCATCGTCAGTAAGACACTAAGTGCCTCTGGAAATGAATAAAAATAGGGGGTCTCTGTTTTTTGTTTCTGTGTGCAGCTTCAGGGGGTTGAGAGGGGACTGGGGAGCCAGGCCATCTTTCAGTATTATGAAATGTAATGTATTCTATTGATCTTTGTTATATATCCCAAAAGCCAGCGAAGTATAAAACGAAATAAATAATACTAGGCCTAATGAAACAAATATAGATGTATAGTCCAATGAATATAAAATAAAGATATTAAAGCCACAAAACAAGATATGATGCAAACAAGTGTATCTCATGAAAGAGAAACAAAACCAGTATGGTTTTAAAGCTAATCTAAAGAAAGTATCGTGGGATCTGTACATCTGGCATCAATAGAGATTCAGGCTATTAACACACATTGATGCAATTCTAGCAGTTATCTGATCTAATACATGCCTTAAAAGGAACTGTTTCAAAATGAAGCCATGGCGTTACGATCACCATGTCCGGCATATCAGATGGTCACTCTTGCGCTTGCATGACTAACACGTGCAAAACTCTCTATATTCCATCATCTACAGCTACAAGCCATTGTGGCTAGAGGACAAAAGCACACACACGTGCCCATCTGTGACCGACAGCCCATCTGTGACCTACAGCCCATCTGTGACCTACAGCCCATCTGTGACATACAGCCCATCTGTGAACTACAGCCCATCTGTGTGTCCAAACTAGACAGAGAAAGAAAGAAAAAACACAGCACGTTCATGGTGTCATTCCAAGGGCGGCCGTTTAGAGCCACTGAAAGACTCCATTCACATTGTATAACACACAGCACTCAGAGGGAGAGAGAAACGAGAGACAGACAGAGAGAGAGAGAGAAATGAGACAGACAGACAGACAGTAAGAGAGACAGAGGGAGAGAGAAATGAGAGACAGACAGAGAAAGAGAGAAACGAGAGACAGACAGAGAGAGAAACGAGAGACAGACAGAGAGAGAAACGAGAGGCAGACGGAGAAACGAGAGAGACAAACAGAGAGAAACGAGAGACAGACAGAGAGAGAGAGAGAAACGACAGACAGACAGCCAAACACAGACAGAGAGAGAGAGAGAAACGAGAGACAGACAAACAGAGAAACGAGAGACAGAGAGAGAGAGAAAACGAGAGACAGACAAACAGAGAGAGAAACGAGAGACAGACAAACAGAGAGAAACGAGAGACAGACAGAGAGAGAGAGAGAGAGAGAGAGAGAGAGAGAGAGAGAGAGAGAGAGAGAGAGAGAGAGAGAAACGAGAGACAGACAGACAGAGACAGACAGAGACAGAGAGAGAGAAACGAGACAGACAGACAGAGAAACGAGAGACAGACAGAGAGAGAAACGAGAGAGACAGACAGAGAAAGATAAACGAGAGAGACAGAGAAAGAGAAACGAGAGAGACAGACAGAGAGAGAAACGAGAGACAGACAGACAGAGAGAGAGAAACGAGAGACATACAGAGAGAAACGACAGACAGACAGACAGATAAAGACAAGGCCAAGTTGATGAGCAGCTGCACAACTGTGCAGCTCGCAGAGAGAGGCAGATGAAAGGGAGGAGGGAAAGACAATTCAGACGGCTTGTCAAAACTCAAATGTATTGCCGGTCAAGCAGCGAACAGCAGTGGCCTGGAGTTAATTTGCATGGAAGATGGGTCGGGAAGGAGGGAAAGAGCGAGGGAGCGGCTATTGGGCCGGTGTGTTTAAATGCAGTAATTGTGAGCATGACAGAGGGAGGGGGGAAATATCTGGGCTGGGAATAACAGGCACACTGAACACATTATGCTTAAGCTCATAGAAGAGCGAATGTGATGGAGAGAAACACATCCCTTGAATGAAAATGATATGGAATCGCTTTCCTTTATAAGGGTTCGGGACTAACTCACACTCATGACTGGATGGACCCTGGGTGTTGTTGGTCCATGTCAAATCATCGGTGATGTTCAACTTCGACGCACAGTTATTACTGTTGGATAAATAAACCAATGAGATCATCTGAACTGGACACATGTCAAAGGAACCCTCTGGTTTCTAGTAACATCATGTCCCATCTACGCCGCTCTTACCGGTAAGGTCAGGTCCCATACATGGGACAATGCTGTAGGCCCTACTATCCCTGTGCTGTCTTGTTAGGACCCTTGTATTGGGGTAGGCAGACTGCCTCCACGACAACCTCTGTGCCTTCCCTAGTATTCACCACTGTGCCCCCTACACCCAATCACAGCTTGCTTGGTGTGAGGCGTACTGTATGGTAAGCCCCCTGTAACATTCCTGTTGTGGCTACAGTAGAACACGCATACGAAGGCCCACACACTGCCCTGTCCCGTGTCCATCCCGCGGGTCTCTTTCAACATGGTGCGGTAGTCTCTACTGACGTCCCCTGTCCATCCCGCGTGTCTCTTTCAACATGGTGCGGTAGTCTCTACTGACGTCCCGTGTCCATCCCACGTGTCTCTTTCAACATGGTGCGGTAGTCTCTACTGACGTCCCCTGTCCATCCCACGTGTCTCTTTCAACATGGTGCGGTAGTCTCTACTGACGTCCCCTGTCCATCCCACGTGTCTCTTTCAACATGGTGTGGTAGTCTCTACTGACGTCCCCTGTCCATCCCACGTGTCTCTTTCAACATGGTTCTGTTACCAACACCTCAGTTACATTTGTAGTAAGATTTCTGCAAATGTCATCAGCAGAGTGGATTTCACCTTAAATCAAATTTGCAAGGTTGATATTTAGTCAGTGGATCCCCAAATTTGCAAGCTAAGGCAGAGAGGGTTTCTTTACCTAATTTAGAGCTCATCAGATGAAGGCCCGTGCATTCTGTAAGAGGAGCAACGGGTGCCTGGCAACAACTTGTGGTGTGACACAGCATCCATTGACACTGTTAAAGACCAGAGAACAGGGCCAAGGAGCTAGCGTCGGGTGCCGAGCGCCATTAGCACCCATCCTGACACATTCGTCGGCTGCTTAGCGGAGGTGACTCATGCGATTCGGGGATTACTCCGTGCAGGACAGGAAGAATCAAAGGGCCGTATGAAGTCGGTGTTGAAAAGAAGAGAGGAAAGGAGGGCTATCAAAGGGGGGAAAGAAGGGAACGAAAAGAGGAGCGAGCCGCGAGGCAGAGCTAATAACACTCTTCCATAATTAAAGAAGACAGCTCCTTTGTGCTTCCATGTCATTAAAACAAGCTCCCACACTGCAGGTAAGATGGGCCTTCCGAGTTCACAGTCGAAGCGTAAAAGCTGGGAGACAAGTCAGAATACCACAACTTTGATTCCGCTGCATGAATATTTCAAGGCTCAAAGTCCCATTCATTCCACTGAAGGACTTAGTTTGAAACGAGATGAAAATGAGCTCATGCATCAAAGTTCTGTCGTTCATTTACTGTACATGCAAGGTCATATCAATACACAGGTATCAACAGCCCAAACAGGCCATAATACGTCAGAGTACTATTAATAGAGTTAGCATCAGAAACAGCTTTGTTGGAATCGATTTGTCGTCTATTTATACGATAGAGCTGGGAACTGACAGGGACCTCATATTATCATGATACTTAAGTGCCGATACGATATGTATTGCGATTCTCACGATTCTATACGTTTCGAGATTCGATACTGCGATCCGATTTGATGTTCCAAACATATTGCCGACTAGATGTCTGCCGAAGAGAGACAAGAGAGAGCATGAGAAAATGTGTCTCATCAGTCGTGAAAATAAAAGAGATGAAAACATGTTGGCTCACTATTTCAAAAGAAGATGGAGAACAAGCAAGAGGATCAAAATCAAATCAAATGTTATTTGTCAGATGCGCTGAACACAACAGTTGTAGACTTCACCGGGAAATGCTTAGTACTGAGCCCTTTCCCAACAACGGGGTTAAAAAGTATGAATATTTCCCCCCCAAAATGTTAATAATATTAACACAATAAATAACAATAACAAGGCTATAAACAAGGAGTACCGGTACCGAGTTAATGTGCAGGGGGGAGGAGGTAGTTGAGGGTATATACAGTGCCTTCAGAAAGTATTCATACCCCTTGACTTATTCCACATTTTGTTGTGTTGTGTCCAGTGAGTGTACATAGAGTCAGTGAAAAAGTCTCAATATAATAGTCCGGGGGAACCATGTGATTAACTGTTCAGCAGTCTTATAGTTTGGGGGTAGAGGCTGTTCAGGTGCCTTTTGGTCCGTGACTTGGCGCTCCGGTACTGCTTGCCGCGCGGTAGCAGAGTGAACGGGCTATGGCTTGGGTGGCTGTGGTCTCTGACAATTTTCCAGGCCTTCCTCAGACACCGCCTGGTATAGAGTGGCGCAGTGGTCTAAGCCACTGCATCTCAGTGCTAGAGGCGTCACTACAGACCCGGGTTCTTTTCCAGGCTGTATCATAACCGGGCCGTGATTGGGAGACTCATAGGGCGGCGCACAATTGGCCCAACGTCATCCGGATCGGGTTTGGCCGGGGTAGAGCGTCATTGTCAATAAGAATTTGTTCTTAACTGAGTTGCCTAGTTAAATAAAATTTTAAATAAAATACATGAAAAAATAGAATAAATAGAGGTCCTGGATGGCAGGGTGCTCGGCCCAGGTGATTTACTGGGCCATCCGCTACCACCCTCTGTAGCGCCATGTGATCAAGGGCGGTGCAGTTGACATACCAAGCGGTGTTGCAGCCAGTTGAGATGCTCTCAATGGTGCAGCTCTATAACTTTTTGAGGATCTGAGAGCCATGCCAAATCTTTTCAACCTCGTGATGGGGAAGAGGTGCTGTCGCCCCTTCTTCACGACTGTGTAGGTGTGAGAGGACCAGGGCATAAAATTAACACCGACCACTCGCCAAATGTAAGTATTTAAGTGTTGGCCAGCAAGCATTACATTCGCAAATAAAAATAGTCAAAGGTCAAGTATGACCACAAAATGCTGCTGTAGCTGTATCAAAGTATTTCTGCTGTTTTGTTTCATAGATGCTATTCGCACAAAGAAATCCAAATCCTATATTCCACCTCAAGAAGCAACACTGCCTGACAGGAGAGCTGTGCGCTCCAAGTGAAGTGCTGAAAGATTCATTTTTGGAGGCTCTGCGCACAGACATAAAAGTTGGTGTAATTTACTCAAAAGTCTTGTCCTCGTGTTTGTTGGCTATTTACATAGTTTTGTTCAGAAGCTCAGTTGTTTTTCAACGTTAGTTTGAGTTTGCTGCTTTAACTGACAGCAAAGAGACGCCCTAGTTAGATCCCAAATCTCACACAGACACAGTGACACAACTTGAGTGGCCCCGTTACCACGGTAACCCCTGCCCTTAAAGGGCCAGCTGAACATTCTGCCGCCCATCTGATATTTTGGTAAAAAGTTTTGGTATTAAATTGAACAATATACCACATTACTTCTTACTAAAACATCTATTGTTTTAGAAACATTACAAAGCATGGTCATCAGTATGTTTTGTTCGTTTTTTTTTTACGTAAGTATGGCCAAAAATATTTTGGTGGCTGGTCAATTTTTTTAATCTACCTGCCACAGTGGCTGGTGGACCAAAAATACAATTTTAGGCCCTGGAGAGGACCATGTTCTTTCCTTGGTGATGTGGGCACAGAGGAACTTAAATCTCTCGACCTGCCCCACTATATCCCCGTTGATGTGTATGGGGTGTACCCTCTGTTTGGGGTGTGTGCCCTGTGTGCCCTCGTCCCTCTGTTTCCCGTAGTCTACGATCAGCTCCTTTGTCTTTCTGACATTGAGGGAGAGGTTGTTGTTCTGGCACCACTCTGCCATGTCTCTGACCTCCTCCCTTTAAGCTGTATCATCGTGATCAGGCCTAACACTGTTGTGTCGTCAGCAAACTTGATGATGGTTTTGGAGTTGGGCGTGGCCACACAGTCATGGGTGAACAGAGAGTAAAGGAGGGGACTAAGCACGCACCCCTGAGGGGCCTCCGTGTTGAGGGTCAGATGGGTTGTTTACCTACCCTCACCACCTTGGGGCAGCCCGTCAGAAAGTCCAGGATCCAGTTGCTGAGGGAGGTGTTCAGTCCCAGGGCCCAGAGCTTGGTGATGAGCTCGGAGAGGACTATGGCATTGAATGCTGAGCTGTAGTCAATGAAAAGCATTCTCACATAGGCATTAATCTTGTCCAGGTGGGAGAGAGCATTGTGGAGTGCAAAGTTATTTCTTCTGTGGATCTGATGGGGTGGTATGCGAGTTGGCGTGGGTCCAGTGTATCTGGGATGATGGTGTTGATGTGTGTCATGACCAGCCAAAGCATTTCATGGTTTCAGATGTGAGTGCTACAGGATGATAGTTGTTTGGACAGGTTATCTGAGGAACAGGGACAATGATGGTCTGCTTGAAACATGTTGGGATTACAGACTGGGACAAGGAGATGTTGAAAATGTCCGTGAAGACACTTGCCAGCTGGTCTGTGCATGTTCTGAGAACGCTCCCTGGTATTCTGTCTGGCCCGGAGGCATTTCGAGTGTTAACCTGTTTAAAAGTCTTACAATCGGCCATGGAGCTGTGAGTAATAACTACAGCCGGCTGACGCTACCTAGTGTATTTTTTTACAAAATCGATACTTGGAGTCATAAAAATCATCTAAAATAATATTGCGATATGTAACTGTATCAAATTTTGCCTGCATCACTATTATACTAACACCCACACCCAACACATATGCAACACATTGACAGCCAATGACTCCCTGGAGAGATCACGCTTGTCAAGGCCTTCAGGGTCTACTGATGAGAAACATTGATTGGCCTGGGGCTGGGCGGTATAACATATTTTACGATATACCTGTATTGATGCACTGACCAGTTTGGGTTTTTACTTTACCTTCTATAACGCTATTTGAATGTTTGGTTTGTAAAGTCAATTTTTTTAGTCTCTCTCCCTGTTTCTCTCTCTCTCCCTGTTTCTCTCTCTCTCTCTCTCTCTCTCTCTCTCTCTCTCTCTCTCTCTCTCCACACAGACCTAGCTATGCCCTCTGTCACTCAAGGATCGCATTTGTTGATCCTCTACAATTTTCACTTTGTTTCTCAATATAAATCCACTAGCGTTCTAGAATTACACTATTCGTTTGTGTTTCTTACATCTGCAAACAGCTAGTTTTTACTTTCTTAGTAATTGGGTCTAACTCTTGTTAGCTGTTAATCACTAATGCTAATCACTAGCTAGCTAATGAATGTAATGTATGAATGTATGAGTCAGAGCAAACGTATTTAGCTATACAGCCTGATAATACAAGTGATCTCGTGGACCTACAGTACGTCTGCATGTAAATCAAAGAGGAATACGTGAAACAAGAATATGTTAGCTACATGAAAGTATCTAAGAGAAAACATTCAATGAAGCCAAAGTTTAGAAAAATACTTTATTTTTATTTTTTACTTGTCGTCATGTCAAATACTGTATTCAAAGTGCCCACTATTATAGTTTAACTATAGAATTAGAATACTAATTATATTTCCATGATTCCAACAGTTCACCAAAGTGTTTTGCTCTAAATCACAAGTCAAATCGCAAATGGCCAGATTTTGCCCTTATCGTGGAGCCCTACGTGGCAGTGTGGAAATGATCTCAAATTAGTGGAGGAAATGCAGAAATTGGTGAAAATGTAATTGAAAAGTATTAAAAAAAACAGAATGGAGAAAGACACATTGAAGTCACTTAGAAGGTGTGTTGCCACCCCAGGATACCTCACTACTCATAAAGCAAATGTACAACTTTTATTATTCAAAAACATAAAATAACATCATACCATTTAATCATTAAAATACCGTGATGAAATATTTTGGCCATATCGCCCAGCTCCAGATTGGCCCTATTAAAACAACAGTAACGTAAGAGACTCTATGTAACCTCTAGGGACGGGCTTAGGGTCAAGTTATCCACTGGTTGTCATATATACTGTTGCCAATCCAGGGTCAGTGTATAGGCCAACAGCAGGTTGTATGAATGCCCATGCACATTGACAGTTGAACTTTTTCTCCCCTTCTTCAATGTGCAGACACTCTCTTTGTGCATTTTGTTTTCCCTTCGTCTTTCTGTTTAGGCTATTTCTTTCCTCCACCCCTTCTCTTCCTCTCCTTCAGGGAATAAATTGTGAGTGGTCATATTACTCATTCAAGCGGAACGGCACAGTCATCACACACCTGGGTTCACAGAATGGGTACACACACAAACACAACTCACACTCACTTTTGTGGATAAATAAAACATCTTTGAAATAAAGCCAGGCATTTGAGTGAACAGCCCAGTGTGGGTACTAGTTTGTACTCTGAGAGGACCATGGCTAGAAAGTATACAGCTTTTGTGAGATTAATATCAAAATAATATTTTATTTAGCATTTTAGCTAACCCTATACCTAACATTAACCTAATTATCCCAACCTGCTTTGTGATTTATCCTAACATGCTGCGTAAGTTCTCCTAACCTGCAACGAAAAGTCAAATCTGACAAAAGCTGTATCCCATCTAGTCAAAACCCTCTGACAGTGTGTCTGGTGGGGCAAGAGAGAGCACGCCCCCTAGAGAGGAGAGAAAGCACCTCCCCAAATTCCCAGCTCACCCTCCTCTTCACACAATCACATCTGATTCCCACTGACAGGCCCAAGCAGATGGGCGCAAACACACACAAATCCACGGAGGCGCAAAGAGGCTTTGGGAGAGGTAATAGAAAAGAGAGTATGTGGTGGTGTCAGTGCATGTCTGCTCAATGTGCTCCTCTCCATTTGTCAATGTGTGTCTTTCTGTATATGTAAGTGTGCAGCAGTGCTATGCTCTCTCTCTCTCTCCTTCACGTGAAAGCTCACTCACATGCCCCCTGCAGACACAATGAGAGGGAGAGGATGAGAGGGAGAGGATGAGAGAGTGAGCGCTGTTTGTGACGCATGGCCCCGCCTGCAGAAATCAGAAAGAGAGAGGGAGAAAAACTCTGACCCAAACTTAAGGAAAGCTTTGACTATGTACAGCCTCGGTGAGCATAGCCTTGCTATTGAGAAAAGCCGCCGTAGGCAGATATGGCTCTCAAGAGAAGACAGGCTATGTGCACACTGCCTCACAAAATGAGGTGGAAACTGAGATGCACTTCCTAACCTCCTGCCCAATATATGACCATATTAGAGACACATATTTCCCTCAGATTACACAGATCAACAAAGAATTCGAAAACCAACCCAATTTGGATAAACTCCCATATCTCCTGGGTGAAATTCCACAGTGTGCTATCACAGCAGCATGATTTGTGACCTGTTGCCACAAGAAAAGGGCAACCATTGAAGAACAAACACCACTGTAAATACAACCCATATTTATGCTTATTTATTTACCCTTGTGTACTTTAACCATTTGTACATTGTTACAACACTGTATATATATATATAATATGACATTTGTAATGTCTTTATTGAAACTTCTGTATGTGTATTGTTTACTGTAAATTTGTATTTTTTTCACTTTTTATTTCACTTTTGTATATTATCTACCTCACTTGCTTTGGCAATATGAACCCTATGCCAATAAAGGCCCTTGAATTGAATTGAGAAAACTAGGGGAAATAGGGAAAGGGAAAATAAGGTAGAGGTCTGTTTTGGAGGGTGTTGAGTCCATACCCTATAGAGAAAACACAGACATTCTGTTCTGCAAACTTATGGTGGAGGGTCTGTCACTGCTGAGATATATTCTCGGTCTGTGTTATATTAAGGCCACATGCCCTATTAGCTGATTTGCTTGATGATTAATGCTCCCATTAAGCTGTCATGTAATAATAGCATACTTTCCTTCCAGAACCATTGGAGAAAATACATAGACACACCCTTATTTGTGTTAGCTCAGCTCCAGTACACCCGTGTGTGTGTGTGTGTGTGTGTGTGTCTTGTGTTGTGTAGTGTAAGAGCATCTGAGAGTGTGTGTAAGCGTATGTGCTAAACTGAGCGTGTGTGTGTGTGTAATGTACACAATGTACTTACCATGACATGATACACTGCCAGGCCCTTGCGTAATCTGTCTCTCTATTCCCTGCCTGCCCTGCTGCCTACCAGGCTTGTTGTTTGTCTGGTTCAGACCCGGGACAATAGAAGGGAGAATGGCCTCTGCCTATTTGTCTATGTGCTCTGATGTTTAAAGGCATTGTCCTTGTGGAGAGGCGACACCAATGGATCTATACCATGAACAGAGGGGGCTTTATCAGGTGAAGTCACAAGCCTGCCTTTGTCTTTTAGCTCATTGGCGGGGTAAAGGCCTCCCTTAGCCTTTAGCATGTGTGATGGAGAGAAAGAGTGGAGGCATGGAGGGAGTGAGGGGTGTTGAAGGAGAGCCAAAATCGAATTGTTCGTAGCAGACGGCCATGAGATTGAAACATTGTCAGTTTACAGCCTCCCCAGAGCCAATAACATCTCATGTATGAGGAGTTCAAGGACAATCCAGTCCCGAGGGCTAAAAACATGCTAAGCTAATGACAACTCTCAACAATAAAAGGTACATCACAAAGAAAAGCTTTAGGTGGCTAAAGGGTCGCAGCTGAACCCTAAAGGGTAAAGGTCAATGCGGTATTTCCTAGAAACCACAAAACTCTGCTTGCTACGATTACAAGATATCCTTGCTACGATGGCTAACGCTACAGTACAGAGCTAGGCCTAGCATAGGCTAACCTAGCCTCCTGTCTTTCTCAATTTTTAATAAATATTTAGCCTGAAGGCCTAGCTGAATGGAGTCAGACCTATAAAAACAAGAATATGCAGGCCTGACATATGCAGCAGCCCAGCTCCGGAGCTTCCACTGTTTTCACAAGACCTGATTACTTTCTGCTCACCAGGCCGCGGTTAATGGCAGAGGGAGAGAGCTACACTACTGCGCAATACTGTACCTGGCCTGTCCTCACGTGAACCTGCCGTTCAGTAGCCATTTTGTTCTTAAAAGGCAATGCTGTTCCACCCATAAAAGCAGAGTTATAAATTATAGCATGTGAGAGCTGGTACTTGAGCCGGAGCCTAATCAACTAAGAGGGATATTATCAAATTGGGAATTGGTACATTTATTAGGTACTTCATTCTTGGCAATGGCCAGGTGACCGTTGGTAAAAGATAGGCCTAGTTCCAATCCATATCAAATGAGCAATCTTTCTAAAGAAAAAACTTGATGAGAGACAACAATGACGTAGATGTATAGGTACATTAGCATGGATATTGATTGCGATAGATATTCATAACTGGAGAAGCAGCGACTCGATGAATCATTTCTGGCTCGCTGTAGGAGAGTTGAGGTAAGTTGAGCCACCCTTGTTTCTAGGAAACCATACACAAAATTAATAATTTGACCAAATATTTAGGAAGAGGTGACCATTTCCTGGAGTCTGTGAAGGAAGAATCCACATGGAAAAAGTGGTAAGCAAGTTGGTAAAAAATATATATTTTTTTTACCAAGTCAAATAAATGTATTGTGTTAGAAGATTCATGAGGTTTGTATCTAAACCGAAGTAGATTATTTTAAGATGTTTCTATACATCAGTGGCTATAAGCTTCAATATGAGATCCTAAACCTAGCATGAAAGTGCAGCCTTTTAGCTTTGTGGGCTAATATAGTCAAAATTTTTGCCTTGTGGTAAGTTGAGCCAATGGTTGAGCCAATGCCAAGTTGAGCATATTGAAGTGTTTTCTTCCCAGGCGTAATGCAAGACATTAACGCCGGGATATGAGGTAAGAACACGGTCTGGCCTCTGTTCATAGTGTTAAACCTGTGTTGAAAGATGATGAAAAGGAAAGACAAAAAAAGTGATAGTGTTGAATTGTGTTTGGGAAATAAAGATAGACATGGTTTTTAAAAGGTAGTGGTAATATTTTATTAAGTACAGAAATGTGTAAGTGGCTTAACTTATCCTGTCCCGCAATTCAACCTACCCCATACTCCATTGGTAAGTTGAGCCAAGAGATCACATTTTCTGGACAAGCTACAGTATGTTTTCAAAGCTGTAATGTTTACAAAAATTCAGATTATTTCACAACATCCTGAAAATATATTTAGACACCTTTGTTAGAAATAATACTATATTTCCCTTGACGGAGTGACGCTGAATGTAAAAAAAATGGCTCAGCTCACCCAACTCTCCCCTACTGCCCAGCTGATCGTGCCTAAATTCATCATTAAGTCAAATCCATTTCCTCTCCCCCACACCCTGCCTCAACCTTTCTCTCTCCCTCCCCCCTCACCGGATAACCGCAACAACAGTCAACTAGGGCTGGCAGGGGAACAAACACGCGGCCGACAACACAGCATCAACATTGTCAGTTTCCCCGCCCTCAATTCCCCACGCCAGATTCTCTAATTGCGTACATGTGCTCTGCTGCAGTGGTTTCCTCAAGTCTAAAACACAGCCACACACAGCAACACCGCTGTGGGGACACCGCTATGGGGACACCGCTGTGGGGACACCGCTATGGAGATACCGCTGTGGGGACACCGCTGTGGGGACTTGGGACACAGAGGGAAATGGCAAAAATACAGTTCTGTTCCTGTGGCCTTGAGATTCTCAGTCATCGATGCGCTTGAGAAATCAGAGCGATTCGACATCTTGTCCCCATCGGTACATGTTATGGGAAATCTAGCCTGATGGTTCCCTTGGTAACTGTCCCTCAAAAAAGCATGGAGTGGGTAAGGAGAGTGAGGGAAGGGGAGGTGGGAGTGGAGGCCGAGGGCGAGTGCCTCACCGTTTTACAGCTGTGGGGCTAATGGATCCTGTGACAGGTGCTGTTAAACTCACGCAGCTGGCAGACCACCAACGTAGCCCATCGCACATACCAAACACACCTAAGAAGGAAGCCAATCCACAGTGGCTGAGTGGCCTTTTACAGTCAACTCCATGTGACTTCAGAGCCGCAAGAGACAATATGGTCGCCGACACTCAGAGCAGCCCCATAGGAACCAAACCACTGGATCTCCCACAACCAAAACAACAGTTGATGCTATAAACTGTACATTATTGATGGTGAAACATATGAACTACAGTGTAGCAGCAGATCAGGTCAATCTGTGAGTCCGGTATTTAGAAGGCACTCCAAGGACCGTAATGGTATGCAACCTTTTGTGCAACTTCGAATCAGAGGTAGATGGTTTACAAGAGCTGCAATGAAATCATTGATAAAGTGGTTACACTTTCCGTGACCTATCACTGAAGCCTTCTCGATGAAGCCTGCTTTCTTCAGGGGTAGTGCATGGCCTGAGGCTATAATGAGTTATAGCCTAACAAGTATGTCCTACTGTAACAACAAAATAGTCATACCAGTTTATGCCAAACTGATATGAGACACAAGCACTTTACAACTCATCAAGTTTGTTGGTTTGAAAACATTTGATAGTTATCCATTAATCAAGGGGGCAAACTGTGTGTTAAGATACAGTGCTTTCAGAAAGTATTCACACCCCTTGACTTTGTTGTGTTACCGCCTGAATTTTTGTTTTTTATATTTAAAAATGAAGGTTTTGTGTCACTGGCATAGATACAATACCTCATGTAAGTCGCTCTGGATAAGAGCGTCTGCTAAATGACTTAAATGTAAATGTAAATGACGTAAGTACGTCTTTCAATATTTTTTACAATGGTCTTGAGTCAATAGGTATTCAGCCACTTTGTTACGGAAAGCCTCAGTAAGTTCAGGAGTAAAAATGTGCTTGACATGTCACACAATAAGATCCATGGACTCATGGACTAGTGTTTAATATGATGCTGGAATGACTACCTCATCTCTGTACCCCACACAAATAAGTATCTGTAAGGTCCCTCAGTCGAGCAGTGAATTTCAAACACATATTCAACCACAAAGACCAGGGAGGTTTTCCAATGCCTCACAAAGAAGGGCACCTATTGGTAGATGGATAAAAAATACAAAATAAAGCAGACATTGAATATCCCTTTGAGCCTGGTGAAGTTATTAATTACACTTTGGATGGTGTATCAATATACCCAGTCACTACAAAGATACAGGCGTCCTTCCTAACTCAGTTACTGGAGAGGAAGGATTTCCCCATGAGGCCAATGGTGACTCAAATAATTACAGAGTTTAATGGCTATGATCGGAGAAAACGGAGGATGGATCAACAACACTGTAGTTACTCCACAATACGAACCTAAATGATATAGTGAAAAAAAGGAAGCCTGTACAGTTTTGGAATATACATGTATTTTGGAATAAACATGCATCCTGTTTGCAATAAGGCACTGAAGTAAAAACAAAAAAATGATTGGCAATGAAAGAAATATAATGTCCTGAACACAAAGTAGAGGTCGACCGATTAATCGGAATGGCCGATTAATTAGGGCCGATTTCAAGTTTTCATAACAATCGGAAATCGTAAAAAAAAAAAAAAAATTACAACTTTATTTATCCTTTATTAAACTTGGCAAGTCGGTTAAGAACACGTTCTTATTTTCAATGACGGCCTTGGAACGGTGGGTTAACTGCCTTGTTCAGGGGCAGAATGACAGATTTTTACCTTGGTCAGCTCGGGGATTCAATCTTGCAACCTTACAGTTAACTAGTCCAACGCTCGAACCACCTGATTACATTGCACTCCACGAGGAGACTGCCTGTTACGCAAATGCAGTAAGAAGACAAGGTAAGGTTGCTAGCTAGCATTAAACTTATCTTATAAAAAACAATCAATCAATAATAATCACTAGTTAACTACACATGGTTGATGATATTACTAGTTTATCTAGCGTGTCCTGCCTTGCATATAATCGATGTGGTGCATATTCATTAAAAAGGACTGTCTTGCTCCAATGTGTACCTAACCATAAACATCAATGCCTTTCTTAAAATCAATATACAAGTATATATTTTTTAAACCTGCATATTTAGTTAATATTGCCTGCTAACCTGGCTCGTTGCAAACTCTGAGCTTTGAGCTGTTTATGACTTCAAGCCTATCAACTCCCGAGATTAGGCTGGTGTAACCGATGTGAAATGGCTAGCTAGTTAGCGGGGTGCACGCTAATAGCGTTTCAAACGTCACTCGCTCTGAGACTTGGAGTAGTTATTCCCCTTGCTCTGCATGGGTAACGCTGCTTCGAGGGTGGCTGTTGTCGGTGTTCCTGGTTCGAGCCCAGGTATGGGCGAGGAGAGGGTCGGAAGCTATACTGTTACACTGGCAATACTAAAGTGCCTATAAGAACATCCAATAGTCAAAGGTATATGAAATAGAAATCGTATAGAGAGAAATTGTCCTATAATTCCTATAATAACTACAACCTAAAACTTCTTACCTTGGAATATTGAAGACTCCTGTTAAAAGGAACCACCAGCTTTCATATGTTCTGAGCAAGGAATGTTAGCTTTCTTACATGGCACATATTGCACTTTTACTTTCTTCTCCAACACTTTGTTTTTGCATTATTTAAACCAAATTGAACATGTTCATTATTTATTTGAGGCTAAATTGATTTTATTGATGTATTATATTAAGTTAAAATAAGTGTTCATTCAGCATTGTTCTAATTGTCATTATTACAAATAAAATAAAACATTTAAAATCGACCGTTTAATCGGTATCTGCTTTTTTTTGGGTCCTCCAATAATCGGTATCGGCGTTGAAAAATCATAAATCAGTCGACCTGTTTGGGGTAAACCCAACACACTAAAAGGAAAACCTGGTTCAGTCTGCTTTCCAACAAACACTGGGAGACAGTGATTGTGGCATAGTTACAGTTTTGACTTAAATCAGCTTGAAAATCTATGGCAAGAACGGCAGTCTGGCAATGATCAACCACCAACTTGACAGACTTTGAAGAATTTTAAAATATTGTACAATCCAGGTGTGCAAAGCCCTTACAGACTTACCCTGAACGACTCACAGCTTCTAACACGTATTGACTCGGGGTGTGAATAGTTATAGAAATAAGATATTTCTGTATTTCATTTTCAATACATTTGCAAAAATGTCTAAAAACATGTTTTCACTTTATCATTGAGGTTTTGAGTGTAGATGGTCCAAAAAATATATTAAGTCCATTTTGAATTCAGGCTGTAACACAACAAAATGTGTAATAAGTCAAGGCGTATGACTATTTCTGTATTTTATGCTATTAGCTTACACAATAAGTACTTGTGTACAGAGCATTCGGTAGAGATGGAAAGATTTGCTTCCCGAAGACATATGTTAACACCAAAAAGCAGGTCCAAAAGAACACAAAGTGATAAAAACACTGTTTAAATCCTTGTGTTAAACAATAAAAACACTGTTTAAATCCTTGAATGTATAATGACAACTGGATAAAAGCGTCTGCTAAATGGCATATATTATTATTATATTACATACATATACCTGATGCTATTTCATAAAGATATAAAAAGTCCATCTGATGCAATTTCATCCAAGGCAGTGTCATTTAATGATAGAATGTACATTCAAAGCCAGGTCAAAAAGCATTTGACTGCACTACAACACACACTGCTATTGCACTCAGAGAGAGGGGAGTGGGACTGGTATGGTCAAAGACGATTGGCCAAGACCTAGGAAGTGACGACAACGTTTTCAGAGATGATGAAAACAGATAAAAACGTTACACTAAAAAATAGATATGCCTATACAGAAAGGCCTATACAGAAAGGCCTATACAGAAAGGCCTATACAGAAAGTGCAATTAACAGAAAGTGCAAATAATAACAAAAGAGAATCTAGCTACAGAAAATACAGCAACAATACAGCATTTTACAATACAGCATTTAGCTTCTAAATTCCATTCTGTTTTGGTTAGACAAGCTACTTTGAACCAAGTACTGCTCCATATTTTCTGCATTTAAATTGGAGGGTTGAGGGTTGAGACCAGCAACTCCCCCTGCCACTTTCAGTAGTCTCAATGTTGATGTGTAATGTCCAAACCCCTTCAATCCACATACTCCTCCTCAAAAATGCAGAATTTCCCATCTGTCTTCGCCACCAGATTATTTTGATTCTCATACCTGTGCGGCTGAATGTACGTATGCTCGTAAAACCCATGGTCAACACCAGGACCAACATGGCCCTTTGGAATGATGGAAATCAGAACCTTAGATTGGTCTTGATTTTTGTTTTGGGGATTTTCTTTGTTGTGTCCCAGTTATTCAAGAAAAAAGAACCACATTCAGTAAGCGCTACCATAAGGAGAAAAGGTGATGTTGCACAATGAAAACCGTTGGGGATGAAAGATGTGTATTTCCACAGCAAGCAAAACATCAAAGATCTGTCTGTTACAAAACCCACATGCCTTGATTCCACTAAATCCCTGGTGCTTCGTGTAAGAATAAGTACAGTGAACGACATTACAGTATGACTGGATGTTACAAGGAATCTAAAGGCTTTCTTCTTCCCAGCAAGCCCACAACAAGCACATCCGGTCTGCACGTCTCCCTTAAGAAAGAGCCACAAGGCTGAGAATCCAGCCCAGACCCAAAACAATGGACAAAAGCTCAATGGTGACATTTGCAGTGCAGGGATGAAGGAGTGTGGGGGGGGGGGGGGGGCAGTGCTACGGCCAAAGTCAGTAAATCATTACGGTAATGTGCAGCAGGCCTGCCATCTGAGCATCATACACAGCTGGGAGCCCCAGAGGCTGCCTGGCTAACGAACACTGGGCCCACAGAAGAGCTACAATCACACAAAACGTTGTGGACATGCATAAACACAAACACACACATTCACAGCGGTACTCACAAATGCACGCACACACATAAAACATCCAGGCACGCACAGACACACACTGATACACACATACACAAAAGCACTCAAAGTGCATGTCAACAGATAATAATGAATCAATTAGGGTTTTGTTAATTGACATGCATGTATAATGGCTGGTGGTGCCACTAAGAAAGGTATCATGAGATGCAATCCTCCTTAATTCAAAAGAACAATTTAGTGGTAGCAGACACAGTGAGAGAACAGAGAGAGAGAGGGAGAGGGAGAACAAGGGATAGATAAAGGGGGGAGAGAGACAGAGACAGAGAGAGACAGAGAGGAACGACAAGGGAAATCAGACGGAAGGGTCATATGAAGGTATAGGATAAAAAGAGAAGCAGACGTGCCAGAGGGAGGGGGAGGAGTGTGATCCTCTGTCCAACCAAAGCACTGATCCACAGACATCTGTATAACACATTTTTCCAGCCTGAGTTGTCTTTTTTCTCCCTCTCTCTCTCATCTCCAATGGTAGACAGAGCAGGATCCAGGGACAAGACCAGAGGCAGGGCAGCCAGAGAGGGGTGGAGAAGAGAGGGGGTACTGTATTAGAGGAAGCCTCCAAAACACACTCGCAGCCACAGCCACGCACAGAAACACAACGTCATTCTGTTTGTATGACAATCTGGACCCTCTATTTCTGAAACTATCCGCCGCCATTGTCGCAACCCCTATTACCAGCCTGTTCAACCTCTCTTTCATATCGTCTGAGATCCCCAAGGATTGGAAAGCAGCCGCAGTCATCCCCCTCTTCAAAGGGGGAGACACCCTGGACCCAAACTGTTATACAGACCTATATCCATCCTGCCCTGCCTATCTAAGGTCTTCGAAAGCCAAGTTAACAAACAGATCACTGACCATCTCGAATCCCACCGTACCTTCTCCGCTGTGCAATCTGGTTTCCGAGCCGGTCACGGGTGCACCTCAGCCACGCTCAAGGTACTAAACAATATCATAACCGCCATCGATAAAAGACAGTACTGTGCAGCCGTCTTCATCGACCTGGCCAAGGCTTTCGACTCTGTCAATCGCCATATTCTTATCGGCAGAATCAGTAGCCTCGGTTTTTCTAATGAATGCCTTGCCTGGTTCACCAACAACTTTGCAGACAGAGTTCAGTGTGTCAAATCGGAGGGCATGTTGTCCGGTCCTCTGGCAGTCTCTATGGGGGTGCCACAGGGTTCAATTCTCGGGCCGACTCTTTTCTCTGTATATATCAATGATGTTGCTCTTGCTGCGGGCCATTCCCTGATCCACCTCTACGCAGACGACACCATTCTGTATACTTCTGGCCCTTCCTTGGACACTGTGCTATCTAACCTCCAAACGAGCTTCAATGCCATACAACACTCCTTCCGTGGCCTCCAACTGCTCTTAAACGCTAGTAAAAACCAAATGCATGCTTTTCAACCGTTCGCTGCCTGCACCCGCACGCCCGACTAACATCACCACCCTGGATGGTTCCGACCTAGAATATCAAATCAAATCAAATTTGTCACATACACATGGTTAGCAGATGTTAGTGCGAAATGCTTGTGCTTCTAGTTCCGACAATGCAGTAATAACCAACAAGTAATCTAGCTAACAATTCCAAAACTACTACCTTATAGACACAAGTGTAAGGGTATAAAGAATATGTACATAAAGATATATGAATGAGTGATGGTACAGAGCGGCATAGGCAAGATACAGTAGATGGTATTGAGTGCATTATATACATATGAGATGAGTATGTAAACAAAGTGGCATAGTTAAAGTAGCTAGTGATAAATGTATTACATAAAGATGCAGTAGATGATATAGAGTACAGTATATACGTATACATATGAGATGAATAATGTAGGGTATGTAAACATTATATTAGGTAGCATTGTTTAAAGTGGCTAGTGATATATTTTACATAATTTCCCATCAATTCCCATTATTAAAGTGGCTGGAGTTGAGTCAGTGTGTTGGCAGCAGCCACTCAATGTTAGTGGTGGCTGTTTAACAGTCTGATGGCCTTGAGATAGAAGCTGTTTTTCAGTCTTTCGGTCCCAGCTTTGATGCACCTGTACTGACCTCGCCTTCTGGATGATAGCGGGGTGAACAGGCAGTGGCTCGGGTGGTTGTTGTCCTTGATGATCTTTATGGCCTTCCTGTGACATCGGGTGGTGTAGGTGTCCTGGAGGGCAGGTAGTTTGCCCCCGGTGATGCGTTGAGCAGACCTCACTACCCTCTGGAGAGCCTTACGGTTGTGGGCGGAGCAGTTGCCGTACCAGGCGGTGATACAGCCCGACAGGATGCTCTCGATTGTGCATCTGTAGAAGTTTGTGAGTGCTTTTGGTGACAAGCCAAATTTCTTCAGCCTCCTGAGGTTGAAGAGGCGCTGCTGCGCCTTCTTCACGATGCTGTCTGTGTGGGTGGACCAATTCAGTTTGTCTGTGATGTGTACGCCGAGGAACTTAAAACTTACTACCCTCTCCACTACTGTTCCATCGATGTGGATAGGGGGGTGTTCCCTCTGCTGTTTCCTGAAGTCCACAATCATCTCCTTAGTTTTGTTGACGTTGAGTGTGAGGTTATTTTCCTGACACCACTCTCCGAGGGCCCTCACCTCCTCCCTTTAGGCTGTCTCGCCGTTGTTGGTAATCAAGCCTACCACTGCTGTGTCGTCCGCAAACTTGATGATTGAGTTGGAGGAGTGCGTGGCCACGCAGTCGTGGGTGAACAGGGACTACAGGAGAGGGCTCAGAACACACCCTTGTGGGGCCCCAGTGTTGAGGATCAGCGTGGTGGAGATGTTGTTGCCTACCCTCACCACCTGGGGGCGGCCCGTCAGGAAGTCCAGTACCCAGTTGCACAGGGCGGTGTCGAGACCCAGGGTCTCGAGCTTGATGACGAGCTTGGAGGGCACTATCGTGTTAAATGCCGAGCTGTAGTCGATGAACATCATTCTCACATAGGTATTCCTCTTGTCCAGATGGGTTAGGGCAGTGTGCAGTGTGGTTGAGATTGCATCGTCTGTGAACTTATTTGGGCGGTAAGCAAATTGGAGTGGGTCTAGGGTGTCAGGTAGGGTGGAGGTGATATGGTTCTTGACTACTCTCTAAAAGCATTTCATGATGACGGAAGTGAGTGCTACGGGGCGGTAGTCGTTTAGCTCAGTTACCTTTGCTTTCTTGGGAACAGGAACAGTGGTGGCCCTCTTGAAGCATATGGAACAACAGACTGGGATAGGGATTGATTGAATATGTCCGTAAACACACCAGCCAGCTGGTCTGCGCATGCTCTGAGGGCGCGGCTGGGGATGCCGTCTGGGCCTGCAGCCTTGCGAGGGTTGACACGTTTAAATGTTTTCCTCACGTCGGCTGCAGTGTATGTGGACATCTATAAGTACCTAGGTGTCTGGATAGACTGTAAACTCTCCTTCCAGACTCATATCAAACATCTTCAATCTAAAATCAAATCTAGAGTCGGCTTTCTATTCCGCAA
Organism: Oncorhynchus gorbuscha; assembly: GCF_021184085.1. NCBI lineage: Eukaryota > Metazoa > Chordata > Actinopteri > Salmoniformes > Salmonidae > Oncorhynchus > Oncorhynchus gorbuscha. Next base: position 20,625,018 of record NC_060183.1, read on the forward strand.
CAAAGCCTCCTTCACTCATGCCGCCAAACTTGCCCTAGTAAAACTGACTATCCTACCGATCCTCGACTTCGGCGATGTCATCTACAAAATAGCTTCCAATACTCTACTCAGTAAACTGGATGCAGTTTATCACAGTGCCATCCGTTTTGTTACTAAAGCACCTTATACCACCCACCACTGCGACCTGTATACTCTAGTCGGCTGGCCCTCGCTACATATTCCTCGCCAGACCCACTGGCTCCAGGTCATCTACAAGTCCATGCTAGGTAAAGCTCCGCCTTATCTCAGTTCACTGGTCATGATGGCAACACCCACCCGTAGCACGCACTCCAGCAGGTGTATCTCAAGTTGGAGACTTATCTCCCTCACCAACTTTAAACATCTGCTATCTGAGCAGCTAACCGATCGCTGCAGCTGTACATAGTCCATCGGTAAATAGCCCACCCAATTTACCTACCTCATCCCAATACTGTTTTTATTTAATTTACTTTTCTGCTCTTTTGCACATCAGTATCTCTACCTGTACATGACCATCTGATCATTTATCACTCCAGTGTTAATCTGCAAAATTGTAATTATTCGCCTACCTCCTCATGCCTTTTGCACACAATGTATATAGACTCTTTTTTCCCCCTTTTTTCTACTGTTTTATTGACTTGTTAATTGTTTACTCCATGTGTAACTCTGTGTTGTTGTCTGTTCACACTGCTATGCTTTATCTTGGCTAGGTTGCAGTTGTAAATGAGAACTTGTTCTCAACTTGCCTGCCTGGTTAAATAAAGGTGAAAAAAATAGGCACATCTGTCATACAGTCAGTGTATCATTTCAGTAAGCTTTTTATGCCATGTAGTAGACATATATATTTTTGTGTTTGTCTTTTCATTTCCAGCTTGTAGCGGTATAACCGAGGGGGGGGTTGATATCGAAATGTTGATATTGATTGTTGTTTGACTGTTGTAAAACTTAATTAATCCTCCTTTATTTCATTCTGAGTGAAAAGTGTAACATCACACTTGGTGTAAATCTTTTTTAGTACGCATTCACCATCACATGTACTTGAAATGATCTCGTGAAATACATTTGAATTGTTAATTAAAAATGATTCCACTGTCTCAAGTACCATTTACCTTTTTATGAAATTGAGCACATTGAACGGATATTAAGTCAACTTTGAATATGACCGTAATTGAAACTGTACAGCCTACGGACTTTGATGTTCGTCTTCATTGGAGAATACATGTGCTGGAGGACATCTGCAAGATGCTGCTGGCTGTAAGATTCTGCTTTTCCTTTCTTAGTCAACCGTGTGTGTTTTTTCTTTGTGTTCTTGAACATAGCCCTGTTTCTTTGTGTTCTTGAACATAGCCCTGTTTCTTTGTGTTCTTGAACATAGCCCTGTTTCTTTGTGTTCTGGAACGTAGCCCTGTTTCTTTGTGTTCTGGAACGTAGCCCTGTTTCTTTGTGTTCTGGAACGTAGCCCTGTCTTTCATTTTTGTTCATTGATTTCACCTGTGTTTGTTTCTCACCTGGTCTCATCAGCTCCCTTTTTAGTTCAGTTCTTTCTGTTTGTACAGTTGTTAGGTATTGTTTGTTTTTGACCATTGCCTGCGACCACGATTCCTGCCTTCTGCGAAGGCTTAATAAACATCTGCCGCACTCTGCGCGTGAATCTACACCTTGTTCTCCCTGAGTATACATTACAGAATAACTCAACTAAATACAGAATAGAATCAGCGGAGCTACAGCGGTGCCTAACCCAGCAAGAGGAGCTTATGGAGGAAATTTGTCATGTTCTCCGCCAGCCTATCCCTACTCCTCCGATACCAGGTATCGTAACTCATAGCCCTCCTTCGTTCATACCCATGGCTGGAAAGTATGACGGTTCACCTGGGAAATGTCAGGGATTTCTGATGCAATTCAGCAAATATACTGAGCACGACCCCATTAACTTCGCCACCGACAAGAGCAGGGTAGATTTAGTTGTGTCTCTACTCACAGGCAAAGCCCTGGATTGGGCCACCGCCACATGGACTGCCAACAGCACAGAACTCGGTTCTGAGACCCATTTCCACACCCTCTTCAAAGAGGTATTCGATCACTCTGCCTCCGGTCGTCCTATAGGAGACCTCCTCATAGAACTTCAACAAGGACGCAATTCAGCTGCCTAGTATGCCCTCGAGTTCTGCACCATGGCTGCAGGGAGTGGATGGAGTGAGGCTGCCCTTCAGGATTCAAATCAATACCATCGTATGTCCATCTCCTCCGGCGGTCGGCGAGGAGGTGGTCGATGAACTCTGCCACCCAGGAACCCGAAACCTTCTCTTTCCGTGATTTTTAAGGATAGGCCTTAAATCTGAATGGTTTGGGATAGGCTTAAAACAAAAATATCAAAAACAACTTTCTATCGCTGGATTCAAAATCGCAACCTTTGGAATCAGAGGCAGATGCTTACATCCATCCACAGCACCCTAGCAAAACCAAAACCTACTTGAAGGTAACAGCACTCACTGTTGCCCCTAGTGGCCGGTTTCCACACTCTCCAGACATCCTCAGACATGGACGGATGTCAAATACTGACTCGTATCACGGGTAACCTAGCTGTCCTCTCTGCTTTCGTGTGTGTGTGTGTGTGTGTGTGTGTGTGTGTGTGTGTGTGTGTGTGTGTGTGTGTGTGTGTGTGTGTGTGTGTGTGTGTGTGTGTGTGTGTGTGGCGCACAGTACATGGCATGACTGTTGGTGTGGAGTGGTGGATTTTAAAGTACTGTACGTTGAAGAAGCCAATTGGATACACAATATGTCAAGGCAAGAGAGAGAAAGTGAGTGAAAGGGAAAGCGAATGGGGGAGAGAGAGAAAAAGTAAGATCATAAAAGGGGATTACAGTGCAGTTAAAGGAGGCTGGATGTCAGCCAAGGGTCGGGCCCCTTTCCAGCTGCAAATGTACAGGGGTGGAAAGAGCTACACAAACTGCACTGGGTAACCAAGGAGGTATGAGGCCCACAGGAAAAGGAGAATGAGACTCAACACCTAAGGGTGGATGAGATCAGATACAGAGGGATGAGATCAGATACAGAGGGATGAGATCAGATACAGAGGGATGAGATCAGATACAGAGGGATGAGATCTCATTCCACCCAGTTTACCACCTTTGCATGTTAATGCTAAGCTTTAAAAAGGTTCAATGCAGCTGTTTTTTTTATTATCTCAATATCAATATCATTTCTGGGTAACAATTAAGTACCTTACTGTGACTGTTTTCCATTTGAAATGGTCAAAAAGAAACAAATAACGTCTCAACAAAGAGCAAATTCTCAAGCGAGAATTTAGATAGGACTGTCTGGGAGTGGTTTGAGAGGAAAAACAAAAAATGTGCTGTTTTTAGGAGAGGTTTGGAACTCTTTTTCTTATTGGTCTATTAACTATGGTGATGTCACCATGGAATGCCAAAACTCCCTCCCAGCAAAACAGGCTGAAAATTCAAGCGGTCTTTTCAAACAGCTCTTAAACAAAAAGGGCATTATCATAATTTAGACAATTTCACAGTATTATTCCAACCAAACATATATAAAACTGCAATGGGCCATTAAATAGCTGGTCGATCCATCCACACGCTCTTTATAAGCTGAGGCAATTAGTCTGGCTACAGATGTATCCCCTATTCAAAGAAAGCCACCTCGCCCCTCCTGCTCTCCCCACTCAAAGTGCACCTTCCTGGTGTTTCCCCCCCGGCCCCCCGCTCCCCCCAATCCCTGTGTAACAACTGAATTCATGTTTGCAGACCGGGTAAGCCCTGTTCAGGCTGACATTTGACTTGCGCTAGCTACATAGCCTAGCCTTACTAGCCTAGAGCACACTCCGTAGGCTACAGCCTGGTTAGGCTAAATTTCATCACCTTGACTGACCTATTTAGTGTAGCCTACCTAGCCTAAGCGCTAGTGGACTCTTACCTAACAGCCTGGGCTACATCATCAATTTGACTGACATGTCCTATTTAGCCTAGCATACCTAGCGAATAACAGCTTCAAACAGCACCGGTGTGGCGGGATGAACCAAGATCCCTTTCTTCCCCTTTATCAGCACCTTCTATTATTAGTACCGTTGCTGTGATGTTTGAGTCCAGTATGTTCCACCAAACACAAGCCGGACCACATCCCAGAGGCATGTCTGGCAGCTAGCGTGCTCACTGAAACACTAATGTATGGACATGTATGTTGTAAATATGGTGGTCCTTCTGTAGCTCAGTTGGTAGAGCATGGCGCTTGTAACGCCAGGGTAGTGGGTTCGATCCCCGGGACCACCAATACGTAGAATGTATGCACCCATGACTGTAAGTCGCTTTGGATAAAAGCGTCTGCTAAATGGCATATATATTATATTATTATTATATTATATTAAATATGCAGGGCAGAGGCAGATACCAGGGGGAGGAAAGGGGGCAAGCTGAGAAGGTATTTCAGAAACATAGCTAGCTGTTCAAAGGGTCTGGAGGTGAGGGGCCAATCCAAATAGAAGAGTTTACAGACAGGCCAAGGGGTTATTCTCAGACATTTGCTGAGAGGGTTGGATACTGTAACACAGGGCTCCCCAACTGGCAGCCCGTGATTTTATTTGGCCCCTAAGTTTTCTGAGCAAACAACAAAATGATAAAAGATCCCAGAATGGTTCCACGCGCACAAAAAGCTTATTTCTCTTACATTATGCGCACAAATGTGTTTGTTTAGGACAACATTCCACAATCAACAGCCTTATCCACTCTATGCGAAGGAGATGTGTCGTGCTGCATGAAGCAAATGGTGGTCACACCAGATACTGACTGGTTTTACTTATTTTGCACCATAATTTGCAAATAAATTCATTAAAAATCCTACAATGTGATTTTCTGGATTTCTTTTCTCATTTTGTCTGTCATAGTTTAAGTGTACCTATGATGAAAATTACAGGCCTCTCTCATCTTTTTAAGTGGGAGAACTTGCACAATTGGTGGCTGACTAAATACTTTTTTGCCCCACTGTATATACAGTATATATACACACACACACACACACACACACACACACACACACACACACACACACACACACACACACACACACACACACACACACACACACACACACACACACACACACACACACACACGTTCAAAAGTTTGGGGTCACTTAGAAATGTCCTAGTTTTTGAAAGAAAAGCAAATCAGAAAAGCAAATCTTTAAAATCACTTGTGGGTCCAAGTGATTTTAAAGTAAGATATGTGATTGTATACGGATGTAAGGAAGGCTTCAATTTATTATGTTTTGTCAAATATTATATGTTTGAGCTCCTTGCGTTCAACTTGCAGTCTACAAATCATTTGTGATGATCTTCTGGCCTCCTGACCATCCGCTCAAGAAAAGAATTGGCCTGCGTCTAGTTGATGATCCCTGCTGTAGCAGGACAAACACACACACACACACACACACACACACACACACACACACACACACACACACACACACACACACACACACACACACACACACACACACACACACACACACACACACACACACACACACACACACACACTGAATCAGCAGCAAGGGACACACACTCACTCTCAGGGGTGTGGCACTGACAGTGGCACACTTTGCACCCGGCTAACCTTGGCAGGGATTAAATGAGGTGCTTTGCCAAAAGGGGCACGTGGGGCACTTTATTGGCTGAAGGGTTATGCAATGATGATAACACACCGGAGCTGGCAGGCAGAGCGCAGAAAGAGAGGGCGGAAGAGCGAGTGAGGGGGGTCCAGAAACACCATTAACCATGGGCCTGTCCTCCTTTATAGCGGGCTCTGGCAGGAAGGTGGAATGGATAAAGGATCATGAATAAAGGATATTATACCACCAGACCCACGGTGACAAAGGTCTAAGTTTAATGAGAAGGTGCAGAACATGGCTGACTGATCTGGAACACTTCCAAATACCAAAGTTAGGTTATCCATTCATCTCTCCCCTACCTGTGTGTGGGGAAAACAAATACGGATGTGTGATTTTGATTTTTACTATCCTCGTAGGGACCAGAAGTCCTTACAAGGAGTGAAACAAGGAAAATATGCCGGTCCCCACAAGCAAAAATGCTATTTTAGGCTTAGGGGTTAGATTTGGGGTTAGAGTTACAATGGGATAGGGTTAGAATTAGGGTTAGGGGATAGATTTAGGAGTTAGGGTTAGGTTAAGTATTAGGAACAGAGCTCTGAGTGCTAGATGCACCTTACAATGACAATGCATGAACCCCTGGGAGAATGCACTCTGCTTTGTGACAGGCAGGATGAGGAACACTGACCCACACGCACAAGCCTCAGGGAACACAGGTCGCCATAGAAGATTAGGGTTAAGCACCACCCTCAAAAGGTTAAGGTGAGGCACCCCACCCCAAAGGTTAAGGTGAGACACCCCACCCCAAAGGTAAAGGCTAGAGTTCAGGCCAAGAAGAACGGGAGACATGCGAGGGCGCCGACAGTAACAGGGAGAGAACCCTCACAGAGGCCGTTATGTCCTTCCTTCCAAAAGGTCAGCTCTGGTTGCAAAGAAGGGTCATCAGGCGAAAGCAGCAGTTGGCCGCCCAACCGCCACCTCTGACAGGTGACTTCAGTGTCTGGCTTTTTTTCCTCCCCCGACTGTTAGATGCATCCCTGCTATGATCCATGCATGAATCAGTGGCACTCCGCTTGACCGTCAACACACCGGAGAATGAGAGCCCAAGCGTGGACTATTCGGCCCCCCATTGATCCAGTGTAGATGTATATACCCACCCAGAAAGGTCAGGTGGAGAGCCGCACCATTGTTATGCCCCCTGCCTGCTTTGAGAGCAAGCCACTGAGCCTGCAAGCCCTTGTGTGCGTGTCTGTCTGTCTAGCTATCCGTCGGGTGGCCCCTCCCTCGCCGCAACCTAAGCCCGAGCTCCTTGAAACTCAGCCCGCAGCTACGTTCCTCTGCATCACCACGTTGACCCTCACTGAGGGAGACTGGGGCGACGAGGAGCAACAGACTGACCACGCAGCGCACCCACACACCCACACAATGTGGCCCCTTAGGTCCAAAACACTGCCTTTCCTGTGTCTGCACATGTCTGTACATGTCTGCACATGTCTGTGTGGCTGAGTGGAGCAAGTGGGAAGGAAGGTGAGTAAGTAGAGGAGAGGAGAAAGGAGAAAAAGAAGGGAAATGGAAAAACACAACAAGCAAAAAAGAAAAAAACTCAGGGCAAGCACCCGTCTCCCTTCTGGCTATCAGCTCGGCGGAGGAGTCGAGCTGCAACGCGCTTCGTCCTTCTCCTACTCCTCAGGTAGCAAAGACGGGGGGGAATACATCTATCTACAAAAAAACTCTAACTAAATAAAGGTGACGGTAAAAAAAAAAGTTGCCAAATTGGCCCAAAGTGCAGAAGGTCCACTGTGAAGAAACAGAAGAAGTGGTGCTATTCCCATCCAGTAAGAAAACAATTAGAGGTTGGAGAAAGCAGCTCTTCTCTCCTTGACGGTTGGGGAAATAGGTTTTTGTTTGGGCCCCTCAAGGATTGTGTGTGTGTGTGTGTGTGTGTGTGTGTGTGTGTGTGTGTGTGTGTGTGTGTGTGTGTGTGTGTGTGTGTGTGTGTGTGTGTGTGTGTGTGTGTGTGTGTGTGTGTGTGTGTGTGTGTGTGTGTATGTGTGCAAAAGTCCACAAATAGATAGTAAAACAAGGAAGACAAGGAAGTGGGGGACATTTCCCAGGTCTCCATGAGAAAAAAAGGGTTATGGTTGTAACCCTATTTTAGGGGTAGGGTTACAATTAGTATTGGAGTTAAGGGTTAGGTTTAGGGGTTAATGTTTGGGTTAGGGCAAGGGTTAGGCTTACGGTTAGGGAAAATAGGATGCTGTGTCTTGTGTGTGCTTTTACGTGTTCATCTGCCTGTGTTATCCACTGTGCCAAATGAGTCGTTCCCTCCCATGGCTTTGCCTGGATATACAGAAAACCTATCCCACATGCTCGTAACAACTCCAAACAGAAACTATTAACCGACGGACCTCTGTGTGTATACCATACGGGTTACTGGAAGTGTGAGTGACCCTGTGTGTTAGCGCGGCCTCTCTCTCTCCTTCCTCCCTCTGTGTGTGAATTAAAGCGCTTCCCTCTATTCTTCTTGCGGCGCTGTGAGCTACAGCAACCCTGGAGGGTTCCACAGCTCATTTGTGTGGTGAGCGTGTTGGATGGAGGCTGAGGAAGCGGAATACTTGTGGCTGTCAACAAAAGCCACGGAATGCCCTCTCTAAACTAGCTAGCTAACGATGCCCACCGCTAGCCTCCAGTTGCCACATACATCCCCTTATCTCTGCCCTCCCCCTCCCTCTTTTCCTTTATCCCCCACTGCCTTCTCTTTAACTTGGGTTACTAGTCTGGTCTTGATTACAGCGGTGTACACTGTATACAAAGCATTGTGACTCTGTTTATTGCCGCTTGGACGCAACAAACACGCTAATTATGGATATCCTAGCTGTACAAAATAGCCCAAAGTGACCCTGACCACAATGTGTCTTTTCTTGGTGGAATCAAGCGTTTGAAATCAAGACCAGCTCTTTGCACCATCACTGCACTTTTCATTATTACTCAAGCAAGGAACAAAGTGTTTCGCCGAGCCCTCAATCCCTTACACACACACGCGCACGCACGCACACACACGCACACACACACACGCGCGCGTGCGCGCACGCACACTCACAGAGAGTGAGCCAGCATGTTCTTACGTCTCAGGGTTAAATTACCCAGTTCTTCCCCGATTATTTCCAGACTTACTGTATTACTTATCTACAGAGGGTGTTACTTATAAAGATTCACTGTTAAACAGCAACGGACCCTCTTTTGTCCTCAGCTACACACAATACGTACTTATCCATGCTATGATATCCTTATCTCTAATCCTATAAGGCTGAGCCCACACAAAGTCAAAAAAGGAAAACACACATCGAAATAGGGAGTAGGGACACTGAAAGCAGAGTGGTCCAACCAGGTCCCACTCTTCAAACAGTTCCTTTTATTCTGTTCAAAGACAAGACTAGACTGATTGTATAGCGTGGTCGCCCGACTGTTTAAGCAGGGTCTCAAGTTCATATCACTCCCTCCCGGCTGCACCTGTTTTTTTTTGTGTTGTTGTTTTTTTTTTACTTCAACGGACACCGCCGGAGGGGAATGAAAGAGAGAGAGAGAGAAAAAAAACGTTCCCATACATCCATCCAGAGTGAGACGTGTTTTTATGCAGAGCAACTTTGTTGGCGTGGGTTCTTATTGAACATTAGGCAGAATTGTTGGCTTGTGAAAAATATGACAAATTCAATGTATGCAATTGTGCAACAAAAAAGTGATTTATGGTGAATAAGTATTGTTTTATAAATAAATAAAAATATATATATATATAAACTCACCAACAACCACGAGACGAGACCATAGTCTTGATTAGCATAACAAAGCAGGTTAGTTTCCGCCAGCATGTCTTTGAGGTACACTACATTATTTTGTAAAGCGGCAGAAGGCAAAAAATATATATAATTTTTTTTTAAACTTTGTCAGCCGAACAAAATAGCGGTATTGTTTATATTATATGACTGGAACTACTCATCTTTCAAAGATATATTAATAATGACCTTTTGGAAATGCTCCACATTGTCAGGAATTACCGTTGGATGATGGATGGGGAGGAAGGTAGACTAATGTTTAGGAGCGTTGGGACAGTAACCATAAGGTTGATGGTTCAAATCCCGAGATGTCTAGGTAAAAAACATCTGCCGATGTGCCCTTGAGCAGGGCACTTAACCCTTAATTACTCTGGATAAGATCATCTGAGTAGAACACTTGGAAAAGAAAAGGAGAGCTGCTCACTCGAGGAGCTCATTTCGACAGACAGACAAGCTGTCTTCATCCTCTGTGGAGATGGAGGAACCTTCCTGAAGGACAACCATCTCTAGAGCACTCCAACAATCAGGCCTTTATGGTAGAGTGGCCAGACGGAAGCCACTACTCAGTTAAAGGCACATGACAACCAACTTGGAGTTTGACAAAGGGCACCCAAAGGACTCTCAGATCATGAGAAACAAGATTCTCTGGTCTGATGAAAGCAAGATTGAACTATATGGCCTGAATGCCAAGTGTCACATCTGGAGAAAACCTGGTAACATCCCTACGGTGAAGTATGGTGGTGGCAGCATCATGCTGTGGGGATGTTTTTCAGCGGCAGAGACTGGGAGACTAGTCAGGATCGAAAGAAAGATGAACGGAGAGATCCTTGATGTAAACCTGCTCCAGAGTGCTCAGGACCTCAAACTGGGGCGAAGGTTCACCTTCCAACAGGACAAAGACCCTAAGCACACAGCCAGGACAATGCAGGAGTGGCTTCAGGACAAGTCTCTGAATGTTCTTGAGTGGCCAAGCCAGAGCCCGGACTTGAACCCGATCCAACATCTCCGGAGAGACCTGAAAATAGCTCTGCAGCGATGCTCCCCATCCAAACTGACAGAGCATCTACAGAGATGAATGGGAGAAACTCCCCAAATACAGGTGTGCCAAGCTTGTATCGTCATACCCAAGAAGACTCAATGCTGTAATCGCTGCCAAAGGTGCATCAACAAAGTAGTGAGTAAAGGGTCTGAATACTTTCATTTTTTAAAATACATTTGCTGAAACTTCTAAAAACCTGTTTTTGCTTTGTCATTATGTGTGTAGATTGATGAGGGGAAAAAACGATTTAATACATTTTAGAATAAGGTTGTACCGTAACAAAGTGTGGAAGAAGTCAAGGGGTCTGAATACTTTCTGAATGCACTGTACATGCCTGTATGCCTATTTAAAATGCCTATTCAACCCCGGTTGCTTGTAGGGCTACAGCCTATCTGAAAGCAGTCAGGATATAATGCAGTTGGAAATTGACAGCAGAAGACCTTTATTTGATAATTTGGGAGAGTATTCATTAACAAAAATAAAAAGATAGGCCTATTTTAACAATGACAAGTTTTTATGAGTGCGCCCCATAAAGAAATATGCACCGGTAGCCTATGTAACAGTGTTGCTTTCGTCCCTCTCCTCACCCCAACCTGGGCTCGAACCCGGGACTCTGTGAACACAACAACTGCCTCCCATGAAGCATCGTTACCTATCGCTCCACAAAAAAAAACGTGGCTTTTGCAGAGCAAGGGAAACAACTACTTCAAAGGTCTCAGAGCGAGCGACGTCACCGATTGACACGCTTTTAGCGAGCACCGCTAACTAGCTAGGCATTTCACACCAGTTACACTTACACACAAGTGTTGTTATTGTCGGTCAGTCATAGCTGCACTACAGTCAGAGGCTCCATGTGTAGCAAGTAAAGTGGGAGATTTCTAATCAATGCAAAATATTATTACAATTATGGAATTAAGTTGGCGAAATGAGAAGGAGTAGGCTACAATAATCAACCAACAGGTCGGCTGTTGTCCGCTTTGTGGTTTTAATGGCTGTCAATCTCGTGAGCAAGCATGGACGTTTCTACCTTGAGAGACAGAGCGGTATAGTGTCAGCAATGAGTGGTTGAAGGTCCCTCAAAATAAATGAGGTGTGGGGGCATGAGTGGTGAGGGCCTGGCTCCAAAATAATGTGTTATACTTCGTTCTGACCCCAGAGCTTTTAAGTATTTGCAATTCAAGAAAAACATGCTGTTGTAGCAGAAATGCTCATGTAATTGTTAGCCTATATAAGGCGGTAGGTAGCCTAGAGGTTAGAGCGTTGGGCCAGTAACCGAAAGGTTGGTGGATCGAATCCCTGAGCTGACAAGGTAAAAATCTGTCGTTCAGCCCCTGAACAAGGCAGTTAACCCACTGTTCCTAGAATTTGTTCTTAGCTGACTTGCCTCGTTAAAAATATATATATTACAAAAAAATAGCTGTAGCTTCAGTTTAACTTATGGATGTTCTCAAAGAGGGGGAAAGGGCTGAATGGAAGTGAACAACTTCCTTTTGACGTGGAAAAACAAACAACTCCCCCGCCGGAAAGGATACCAGGCTCTGGGGGAGGGCACTCGCCATGACAACCAGGCACCAGCAGCTGTTCCAGAGCTCATAAGCCCCTTATGACGAGGGCCTAAAAGGACGGGTGATGTGGTGTCAGGGCAACCCTACCTAGTCCCATGGTAGGGTGGGTATTGCTTGCCCATTATGCCCCCACTTCCATAATGTAATGAGTTTCACACATTGACTTTAACATTGACACTTAAGTCCAATCAAAAAGATACCATCTCAGCCTGAGACCATATGAGATTAACAGAATAGAAGATGATATGTGCATTATACTATCTAGTCTGCATGACATTATAAATATAATGAAAGAGACTTGATAATGGCTCCATGGCACAACCCATTTAATGAAACAACTGTTTCAGACACAAGCTTTCATGTCACTTAAAAGGCTGCCGTTGTTGGTCTTTTTCTGGGCTAGTCTAGTGGCAACAGGAAGTTGCAGCGGTAAACAAAAGTTACGTTGGAACTCGGACGACTGCAGTGTTTTAGCAAACCGTGGGTTCACGGACTCAACCAACTTCTTTATGACCCATGTCACACGGCCTACGCCGCAACCAAAAGAAAGTGAAAACATGTCAATTGGTTGTAAGCAGGGGAGAAGCATAGTGTCATCTGTCATTGTGCTTTATGTTAAAGCACAGTGTGTACTGTGTCAATATGACATAGCAGATTAGGTGCAATTGACGCCATACCTCCCATGGGTTTGTAGACTAAACAAAGTAGTCATTGTCCTTCCATCACCACTTTGTGGCTTACTAGGCCCCATCTCCAGACGTTAACCTCAACAAAATGATCTTGAACTAACCGTGACCCCGGACCATCCCAGCCAATCAGCTCAGGTTACAATAAAAATAGAGCCGTGAAAGTGAAGCTATCATAACAAAGAATAAAATGACTCAACGCTACACCGTAAGCACTCCATCTACCAACCAACAGTTTACTCTTCATCTGGTGCTCTCTGGTTGACCCATATTTCTTTACTGCTCTAATACTTTTGTTGAGGTATTTCCTGGACAGTTGACTGTGGGGAGAGGCAGACAAGCCAACCACTTCCCTCTGGAGCTGACAAATAAAACCACAATACTAGTCAACAGCACCCACTGCCTTGCCTCAGTCCAACCTAACATTATAGCATTATAGCATTGCACTATTGAGCCTGCTCTGCAACCTAACATTAAAGCATTGCACTGTTGATCTGACACTGCAACCTAACATTATAGCATTGCACTGTTGATCTGACACTGCAACCTAACATTATAGCATTGCACTGTCTGCAACCTAACATTATAGCATTGCACTATTGATCCTGCTCTGCAACCTAACATTATAGCATTGCACTGTTGATCCTGCTCTGCAACCTAACATTATAGCATTGCACAATTAATCCTGCTCTGCAACCTAACGTTATAGTATTGCACTGTTGATCCTACACTACTCAGAACTTTCATCATTGTAACCACTTGCTCTGCATGCACAGATCAACTAAATTTCATATGGCAATAATATTTTCAGTACACTGCAACCAAAACGTATATTACAGGTGTATTACCAATATACAGTGCTTTAGGAAAATATTCAGACCTCTTGACTTTTTCCACATTTTGTTACAATACAGCCTTATTCTAAAATGGATTAAATAAATAAAAATCCTCGGCAATCTATACACAATACACCATGATGAAAAAGCAAAAACAGGTTTTTAGAAATGTTTGCAAATCTATAAAACATAAAAAACAGATACCTTATTTACATAAGTATTCAACCACTTTGCTATGAGACGTGAAATTGAGCTCAGGTGCACCCTGTTCCCATTGATCATCCTTGAGATGTTTCTACAACTTGATTGGAGTCCACCTGTGGTAAATTCAATTGATTGGTCATGATTTGAAAGGCACACAACCTGTCTATACAATGTCCCACAGTTGACAGGGCATGTTAGATCAAGAACCAAGCCATGAGGTCGAAGGAATTGTCCGTAGAGCTCTGAGACAGGATTGTGTCGAGGCACAGATCTGGGGAAGTGTACAAAAACATTTCTGGACCATTGAAGGTCCCCAGGGACACAGTGACCTTTATCATTCTGAAATGGAAGATGTTAGGAACCACCAAGACTCTTCCTAGAGCTGGCCGCCCGGCCAAACTGAGCAATTAGGGGAGAAGAGCCTTGGTCAGGGAGGTGACCAAGAACCTGATGGTCACTCTGACAGAGCTGTAGATTTCCTCTGTAGAGATGGGAGAACCTTCCAGAAGGACAATGATCTCTGCAGTACTCCACCAATTTTATTTGTATTATTTGACCTTTATTTAACCAGGTAGGCCAGTTGAGAACAAGTTATCATCTACAACTGCGACCTGGCCAAGATAAAGCAAAGCAGTGTGACACAAACAACACAGAGTTACACATGGAATAAACAAACATACAGTCAATAACACAATAGAAAAATTGATATACAGTGTGTGCAAATGTAGTAAGACTAGGGAGGTAAGGCAATAAATAGGCCATAGTGGTGAAATAATTACAATTTAGCATTAACACTGAAGTGATAGATGTGCAGAAGACAATGTGCAAGTAGAGATACTGGGCTACAAAGGAGCAAAAAAAAGTATAATATGGGGATGAGGTAGTTGGGTGGGCTATTTACAGATGGCTGTAGCATGAATGCCAAGAATCATGTCTGGAGGAAACCTGGCACAATCCCTACAGTGAAGCATGGTGGTGGCAGCATTTTGCTGTGGGGATGTTTTTCAGCAGCAGGGACTGGGAGACTAATTAGGATCGAGGCAAAGATGAATGGAGCAAAGTACAGAGAGATCCTTGATGAAAATCTGCTCCAGAGCACTCAGGACCTCAGACTTACCTTCCAACAGGACAACAATCCTAAGCACACAGCCAAGACAACGCAGGAGTGGCTTCGGAACTAGTCTCTGAATGTCCTTGAGTGGCCCAGCCAGAGCCTGGGATTGAACCCGATCAAACATCTCTGGAGAAACCTGAAAATAGCTGTGCAGCAACGCTCCCCATCCAACCTGACAGAGCTTGAGAGTATTTGCATAGAAGAATGTGAGAAACTCCCCAAATACAGGTGTGTCAAGTTTGTGGCGTCATACCCAAGAAGACTCAATCCTGTAATCGCTGCCAAAGGTGATTCAACAAAGGACTGAGTACTTACATAAATGTGATATTTCATTTCATTTTATACATTTGCACAAATTTCTAAAAACCTGGTTTTGCTTTTTCATTATGGGGTATTGTGTGTAGATTGATGAGGAAAACAATTTAATACATTTTAGAATAAGGCTGTAACGTAACAAAATGTGGGAAAAGTCAATGGGTCTGAATACTTTAGGCACTATATCTCTCTTAAATAAGAGAACCTCTTAAATAATTATTACTTCCTGTCTAGAAAAAAAATAATAACTTACCAGAAACAATTGGATCCACTTGATTTCCAGGTGAAATTTCTTGTTAAAATGTCACAACCTGGAATAGAAATGACAATTACATTTAAATGCCACTGAAGTATGTATTTGTGTGGATATATCCCCATAGCTTTGGTTTAAATGTCACAGTCTTTAAGCATTGTAATGCAGCAGGAAAAAAATACATCTGTGTAAGTGCCTTTCCAGTAAAGTATAGACTTAAAATGCCCATCTGAAAAATGAATTTCTCTCAAGTGTAGAGTCAAGGTTCAAGAATGCATCCGGTCCAGAAATATCCACTGGGATTACAGTGAGATTCAGGCAGCCCAAAGACTGGCATCACTCCCACTGTATGCTAAATGCATCCTAAGTCAGTTCTACTGAAAAAAATACTGTAGCTTGCTTCATCCATTGTCCCAACTGAGAGAAGAGGTACAGGGAAACAGGGTTTTTTTTCTGGATCAAACAGGGTCTTCAGTGGTGTCCGTGGCAAGGGGCTTGTTTGGCCTGGCTGAATTTTAGAAAACACTTTCTCAAATTTCCCCATGGGGGATTAAAATAAAATTAAGTTTGGACTTAAAACGACCTGAAAAAACATAAAACCTTCTTTTTAATCGCTCAGGCGGCCTACCCAAGGATTTCAATGGAAGCAAAATGCCTGGGAGAGAAAGAGAGAGTAAGTAATGCTAACAGCGCCAATAGTGACAGATGGGCAGGGAGTGGCGATACACTCTGACTCTCCCACCTGAGAGGCATGAGTGAGGGATCTGTGTCACTACTGCTCCATCCTCCGGCGCCTGTCCTCTCATTGTCTCTGACAGATGCTCCACTACAGTCAAACAACATTCACTTTGAACTGCACCCTCTCCCACTCTTCTCCCTCTGAAAACACACATCAAGCTGTTTCTTACCAACTACACTACACTGCACATACAACATGCGAACTGTTCCATATAGCCCGGTGACTTCACATTTTGTCACACGATGTTCAAAATATAAAGAATGCTCTTTTTCCATCAAATGACAAAACTATTCAAGATGAACGCTAGACATTCACCAAACTGCTCACTGTGCCGTCAGGGGGATCCTCGCACATGTATTCATATGGTTCGATGATAACGTGATAACCTCACGTTGGCAGGCTCCTAATTCCTTAAACAGGGCAATATTCATGGGCAATATTCACATGAAAATATCTGCAGCACGTATGCATGGTGCTAGTGTAGAGCAGACAAGGTGACCCATGGTCATGGCCAAAGATAGCTCCTTGTGCTGTGCATTTGTGTGCTACGCAAACATGTCAATGACCTTATGCCCATACAGGCAGCAAAGCTCCCACTAAACCTATCCCACTCCCTCCTCCCCGTTTCCAACCACCAAAACCTGATATCTGCACCTGTGGAGTCATAAACACTGCACCAGAACAGGGGAAAATAAAACCCTCCCTCCCTTCTGCCTTTTATTCTGGTCTACTGTACGAACATATCTCACAGATATGTCAAGTAGTTCTCTCTAGCAAAAGGTTTTAGTGGCCTCAGAGACGCATAGAACGACAACTGTTGAAAAAAAAATCCACACGATCAAACAGCTCAATACGCCTGAGGTATGAAAGGTCAAGTGTCCTCCAGATGCACTATACATTCAATAAGGACAAGAGTTAGCTGAAGAAACTTGATGTCGGTGATCCGTGTGTGTTCTGGCTAGCCAGGGACAGGCAACAAGTAGTTGAAGGTTCAGGAGGGGTGGCAATCAGAGGGAGCTGCAAAGGGTGGGGTTTGAAGGGGGGGGGGGGTCTGCTGGTCAAAGCAAACCTCTACAGTGAATTTCTTGTGGCCAGCTTTCCTCAAAAAGGCTTTCCATCTTCATCCTCCAGCCAAATGGAGGTGTCTAACCTAACACTTAGCCTATTGCTCGTCTTAGGTACATTTGTTCAGTAATGTAAGTGGATGGTGCAGCCTGCAAAAGATTTATACAGTATTTACGTTATATATTATATTCCCGAATCGTCTCTCAGTCCACTGCTCACTGCTACTATAATAATATATATTCCCTGCCACTACTGGATCATTGAGAGCTGCAAACATGTATTATTTTAACAAATGAACTTACATAAGAACAATTACGGTGCTTGTGCAACTCAATAAATACCCTTTCAACTTTGAATAACCCATTTTTTGAAATTCTGAATGTACCTCACATATCAACATGGACACAGTGGCCATCTATACCATGGCCTGATATCTTCAATAGGTTCAGACTGAGTATGAACGTATATGCAGATATACATTTTATCATCGGTATCTGATTTGGCAAATGTACCAACATAATGCAATTTAGTCAGGACAGTAGAGTACACTTATATACTCTCATTATTCAATGGCCCCCTTTTTGTTTTTGGCCATTATGGCTTTGCACATCTGATGACATGAATTTATATTCACTGCCAAGAAGGTCACGGGCGCTCTTGGGATGTGCCACTTGACGTGGCAGCCACAGAAAGTGAGTCCACTCCTACCTATTCAGAAGATAATGGAACAATTCCAATGTCTACGCTTCATTAAGGTTACACGTGTAACAAACTCTTTTGCCTTTTGATCCTGGCTTTGGCTTTGCCAACTTCGTCAATGATCCAACTGGCTTCAGATGGATTCTTGGCCAATTAATCCACTGTTCAACAAGACATTGCACAGCAATAGTGTCAGAAATGTAATGACCTGTATGAAAGTTTGAAGGGTCTCTCCCTTACTAAAAAAAATGCATCTCTTGACCAATGGGTAAAATAATATCTTAAATTGTGTAAAGAATCATGTAAGAATCATGTAAGAAAATCAATGGTCCAAACCTCATGTCCCTACCATAATCCGTTCAGAACTGATTCAACTGATCAATTGAATAATGTTTATATATTTTGCATTACTCAACTCACATGTATGTACTGTATTCTTTCCTATTCTGCTGTATCTTAGTCTATGCCGCTCTGACATTGCTCATCCAAATATTTATATATTCTTAATTCCATTCCTTTAGATTGTGTGTATTGTTAGATATTACTTGTTAGATATTACTGCACCTCTGGAGCTAGAAACACAAGCATTTCACTACACCCGCAATAACATCTGATAAACACGTGTATGTGACAAATCCAATTTGATTTGATTTGTAGGATGGCCAGAAGTAGGGCGACTAAATCAATGGAGGCCAGAGAAAAAAAAGTGGTCATGAAAATGGCATCACGTCAACTAAGCTGGATGCTGGGAAGGAATTAAGGCTACAGGACAGGCTTACCATTGAACTTGTCATCTTTCTTCTCAAATACGGAGGACATAAAACAATAAAGAGGAAGAATAGATATACATTTTGAGAAATGATGTGGTATTTTCATATTGTAATATATGATGTTCATATTAACGCAAAGTTCCTGTTCTTTTTCATAGTTTTCTCTGTTAAATGTCAATGAGCTTCTTTTTTTTTCAAAGCCTTTTTACATTTAATTCGGCTCATTTCATGCTAATTTAACTATTTGCGACCCGCGGAAACAACTTTGAAGACGAACACAAAATGTAAAATCCGAAAAAGTTTTGGTGATAAAGCTGCACCGCTCTGAACAGAGCCCGGTGCATATTATCAGGTGCATTAGGTTAAGAAATCCTACTTTTTTTTATATAATGTTAATGATTGGTTAGAGAAAGAGCCCACTGAACAATTCAGAACATTAGAAATGTCTTGGTAAAATGTATTTAGAAACATAAGGAAGTGAAATGTCATCACCAAAGCATGTTTTCTCCCACTCTGGGCAGAGTCACCTGAATTCATTGCGGGTGCATTGAAATCAGAAAACACTGTTGGCACTCATGTCTGTTACTCCCTTGAGGGGCGCTGTTTATATTAGCAAAGGCAACTAACACACTATACATTTAATACCTGGAATAAGCAGTCAATCGCTTGTCATCCCATAAACCTGTACTGCCTCCCATCTTTAGAGGCTCCGAAAGCTCTTTAAAGGGATAGTTCAGGATTTTGGCAATGACGCCATTGGGAAATTATTCAGACCCCTTGAATTTTTCCACGTTTTGTTACGTTACAGCCTTAATCTAAAATGGATTTTTAAAAAGGGAAATATCACATTTACATAAGTATTCAGACCCTTTTCTCAGAACTCTGTTGAAGCACCTTTGTCAGCGATTACAGCCTTGTGCCAAGCTTGTAAGCGTCAAACCCAAGAAGACTCACCTGTATTTGGTGTGCAGATCAGCAGGTCCTCTCAAGCTCTGTCGGGTTGGATGGGGAGCATCGCTGCATAGCTATTTTCAGATCTCTCCAGAGATGTTCAATTGGGTTCAAGTCCAGGCTCTAGCTGGGCCACTCAAGGACATTCAAAAACTTGTCCCGAAGCCACTCCTGCGTTGTCTTGGCTGTGTGCTTAGGGTTGTTGTCCTGTTGGAAGGGGAACATTCACTCCTGTCTGAGGTCCTGAGCGCTCTGGAGCAGGTTTTCATCAAAGATCTCTCTGTACTTTGCGCCAATCATCTCTACCTCGATCCTGGCTAGTCTCCCAGTCTCTGCCGCTGAAAAACATCCCCACAGCAAGATTCTGCCACCACCATGCTTCACCGTAGGGATGGTGGCAGGTTTCCTCAATATGTGACGCTTGGCATTCAGGCCAACGAGTTCAATCTTGGTTTCATCAGACCAGAACATTTGGAAAACTCCAAGTGGGCTGTCATTTTCCTTTTACTGAGGAGTGGCTTCAGTCTGGCCACTCTACCATAAAGGCCTGATTGATGGAGTCCTGCAGAGATGGTTGTCCTTCTGGAAGGTTCTCCCATCTCCACAGATAATCTCTGGAGCTCTGTCAGAGTCACCATCGGGTTCTTGGTCACCTCCCTGATCAAGGCCTTACCGCCAATTGCTCAGTTTGGCCAGGCTGCCAGTTCTAGGAAGAGTCATGGTGGTTCCAAACTTCTTCCATTCAAGAATGATAGAGGCCTCTGTGTTCTTGGGGACCTTCAACACGACAGAAATGTTTTGCTAACCTTCCCCAGATCTGTGCCTCGACACAATCCTGTCTCAGAGCTCTACGGACAATTCCTTCGACCTCATGGCTTGGTTTTTGCTCTGAGAGGCACTGTTAACTGTGGGACATTATATAGACAAATTTGTGCCTTTCCAAATCATATCCAACCCAAATGTGGGAAAAATAATCAAGGAGTCTGAATACTTCTCTAGTCAGCTGAACTCGTGGATACCATTTTTATGTCTCTGCTTCCAGTGCAAAGGAATTTAGCGGTAGTTTTGCGAGCCATTCGTAACTAACTTAGCAGCTCCTAATCTCTCGAACTACCACTTTAAACTTTTCATGGACAAGAGGCAAAAGGGGTTTTCATAACTACGTACCTTTTAACTGTTTTTGATTTGAAACATTCAGTAAGTGAGTGTACATTTGAAGGAATTTCAGAGCCACATTTGGCACCCGTAGGGAAATACCTGAAAAGTGCAAACATGAATTCAGCAGCAGCATCTACAGACTCAACCCCTGATCTCTACCCACAGCTCAGCGTCAGGGGTCAGCAGTGCATTGTGAAGCCCTGATAATTCCAACAAACTGTAGTCGATGTTGTCCAGAGCTGTCGCCGATATCAAATGTTGGTTTCGCACACACTAACGGTACCCTTTTAAAGCAGTGCACAGCGGCTATGGCTGTTTGGTGTTGCCTTGCATAAGATTGTCATGCTATTCCTTACGCTATAAGGTAGCAAAGGGCTGTTGACATGCCTCAGCTGTGGACTGGTAGGGTTCAAACGGTCAGTGGCCCAGGCCTCCCGTGCCCTTCATTTTACACAAACAGCAGGACAGCAGGAAGGATTTAAGAGTTCATTTGGCGGTAAACGGCTAATAACGGTCCAACCTCCCGTTCAGGGTCAGTCAAGCCTCTTATTGCGGTCTGTGGGGGAGGTCGACTCGCAGCGATACTTCAATCCCTGGGTCGTCTGTCACTTCTTTTGCAAGCTGTTTCTCCCTGGCGCTTTACGTAGCATTGTGCGGGCGGTTCACCGTGTGTCTGTGTGTGACTGCGGGGGTGTGCGTGCTGGGTGTGTATCTGTGTGTGCGTGTGTGTGCGTGTGTGTGTGTGTGTGTGTGTGTGTGTGTGTGTGTGTGTGTGTGTGTGTGTGTGTGTGTGTGTGTGTGTGTGTGTGTGTGTGTGTGTGTGTGTGTGTGTGTGTGTGTGTGTGTGTGTGTGTGTGTGTGTGTGTGTGTGTGTGTGTGTGTGTGTGTGTGTGAGTTAGGAGAGCAGTGAAAGGTGAGAGCAGCACATCTTATAAGCTAAGTCAACAACATTATACCTGCCTCATTTGTTTCGGCAAAGATGGTAGTTAGCAGGGTTAACAGTGAAAGGGGAGATTGGGAAATGCCTCTCAGTGTGGAAACCCTGGCATTCAAGTATACTGTAATTTCCATTCCTACATGGATGGTTGCGCACACTGATAATGCCATGCTTAACAATATTTCAGGCTGACACAGATGGCCAGCAATGGACGAATGTATGTATGGCCTAACAGTAGACAGTATAACAATATAAACACAGTAGAGAACAGAACTGTAGTCCTTAAAGACCAAATTATAACAACAAAACCTTGGCTGGATGGAACTTGAACCACACAGATAATGCAGCCTGTGTCTGAAGCAGCTTGACTGTGGTCGTTACTATAAACACCTGTCTTCCGTGTGGGATGACAAGTGGGAGCTAGTCATGCCATCGTAAGGCTGATGGATAAGAAGGCATGGTTTTAAATGTAGGTAGCCTATACCATATCCTCCTTTCCACTCATTCCAGCCAAAACTACATTTCAAAAAACAGATGGGCCTCTGTCTGGACGCTAACTTAAAGTAACAGTATACCTGGATGTTTCTGGCAAAGCAATTTCGCTCTAATATACAACTATCAGTTTTCCCTCATATAAGACTTTCCCAGAGGAGCCAAAGTCAGTGAGTCAGTTAGTGACGCCTCACCAGAGTAGCCAAGCCAAAACCAACCCCCAGAGAGAGTTTGCCAAACATCACTCTTGAATCATAGCCTTCTGTTTGCATATTATGGAAATCGGTGGAGCTATATTAATCTATGGGTGTAAATCACGAAAAGCATGCGGTGCAGGGTAAACAAGCGCCATGGGGGGTATGCAAATGACGACTCACTGTGACACAGATAAGTTGCTGGCTTGGAACATTAAATACAATCAGGTCCATAATTACTGACACCCTTACTAAAGATGAGAAAAAAAAGACTGTATAAAATAAATAATACAAATACTGAGCTATATTGTACGCTATACAAATTTGGGGAAATTATATTTTATACTCATAACATTGCCCAAGTAATAGAAAAACTCTCAAACGACAGGGGTCAAAGTTATTGGCACCCCTGTTGTCAATACTCCGGGACTCTCCCCTTGCGAGGATAACATCACTGAGCCTTTATCAAAACATCAAAACATATTGGGATGGATCGTAGCCCATACCTCCTTACAGCATATTGAGGACCTTGAGGTACTTTTCTACATAAGCTTCTGATTTTTACACGCCAAACGCACCACTGGTGTGCGTGGCCAAAGATCTCTATTTTCATGTCATCTGACCAGAGCACCACCTGGAGTTTGATAAACAGCATTGGCACTTGGATTGGAACCGCTGCTATGGTCAGATGACATGAAAAGAGGCTATTCCATTCGGTTCTAGTCCATTTGTTTTCTAACAATAATACATCAATTATTTGGCGAGTATATATATATATGTTATTTCATTACCCCTCTTGAACTAAAACCAATATCTTTGTGTTTTAAAGTCACTTTAATCTATGAGTGGCCGGTTGCTGTGCATAGTTTATAGAGCTGCGTGTAGTTTATAAGTGCTAAGCTGTAGCGAACACACACACACACACATATACACACACACACTAACCGAGCCAATGTGGAGATTTATCAGCTGGGGCCTGTCAAAAATGGGGCCCATCCTTCGCAGGCAGGGCAAGCCAAATAACTCTCCTTGTACTTTCTCTGCACTCTCCAATGCCCAGAGAGAGAGAAACGTAGAGAAAGAAGGGAGAGAGAAAGAAAGAAATACTTTTTTTGTCTGGTTTCTGTATAAGCACTTTCGTGACATCTGCTGACGTAAAAAGTGGTTTATAAATACATTTGATTTGATCAAAAAGGGGCTTAAGTGGTGGGCGTGACAGGGGTGTGGCAGGAAGCACGTTCGGCCCATCAGCGTGGCAGAATTTTCTAGTCGATGTTAGAGGCCCCATCTTGGACGTGTAGAGACATTTTTAAGCCGATTTCCTACACTTCTATACATTTCTCCATGGAGCTGAGAGACAATGTTGCAGTTTTAAAAGCACATTTCCTGCAATTCTACATATTTTGCCATGCAGCTGAGAGAAAGTATTGCCGTTTTAAAGCGAATTTCCTTCGATCCTATGCATTTTGCCATGGCTAATACAATGGGGTTTTGCTCAAACATAATAAACAATCAAATCTATTGATAAATTCATTGTTTCTTTTTAAAAATGTATTATCCCTGACTGTCTAGCCTTTATTTTGTTGATGGTTAGTTCTGAAAGATATATATAGTTTAAAAAAAAATATATATATATATATATATATATATATATATATATGTAGTTTCCTGTGTGTATCAAGAATGGTCCACCAACCAAAGGACATCCAGCCAACTTGACACAACTATGGGAAGCACTGGAGTCAACATGCGCCAGGAACCCAGTGGAACGCTTTTGACGTCTTTTAAAGTCCAAGCCCCGACGAACTGAGGCTGTTCTGAGGGCAAATAGGAGTGCATCTCAATATTAGTACACTCAGTGTATAGGTCCATTATCTTTTCTACATATTATATGGCTGGTTTAAGTCGTTTAAGCTTACTCTGAAAGCATTTTTTCATCCCCAGACTGTATTTCAGGATGGACTTAGGCGCGTGTGGATTTAGGAGGAAAAAAATCCCAGAAAGAAAAATAAAGAAAAGAAAGCCAGAGATCCTGGTAAGGTCAGATAGCATTCTGACACCCTTTTCAGAAAAAGGAATGCCTGACCTAATTCTCTGCCTTTCCCATTCCCTCTCAGTTCTGTGTTACAGAGGAAAGAGAGTATCTGGCTGTTATAGGTGGGCGGCCATTGCAGAGATGGACAAGTAGATCTTGTGATTTGTGTTTATGGTCCTTTACAAGAAATGCAAACAGCTGATGAGAAGTCTGTTGTGTTGACATCCTCAGAATAGCCCATGCCTGAACTGTGAGCATGCGCGCGTGTGCACATCCTCAAATCCAGTTCAATAATCAATTATTTCATTGGAACATTCACGCACACACACGCACGCACGCACACACACACAATCTCTCTGGGGCCACACGGCCAGCCTTGGCCCCATAGCGTACTCCAGATGTGGAATGCAGGGACGCACAGAGGACAGTTGGACACGTCCCAACCTGGACAAGGGTCAAGGACTCAACCGAGGCAAGGTGGAAATGGAGTATCTGTTTGGAACATGTCCCACGAGCCAACTCTACTGTACCGATTTACTCCTCAGTCATAGAGTTCAACTCAATTTGCAGGCTCTTAGGACAACAACAGCTGTACAGAAGACAGTTATCTACATTAACACTTGTTGTCAAAACATATATGCGTGTGTGTGTGTGTGTGTGTGTGTGTGTGTGTGTGTGTGTGTGTGTGTGTGTGTGTGTGTGTGTGTGTGTGTGTGTGTGTGTGTGTGTGTGTGTGTGTGTGTGTGTGTGTGTGTGTGTGTGTGTGTGTGTGTGTGTGTGTGTGTGTGTGTGTAAGAGTGCTGCTTACAAATGCATGGAGGACTATCTGTACTTGTATGTATGCATTCATATGGGTGTGTGTACTCTGTCCCGGTCAGTGAGTCTATTGCTCTAAAGGTCTGGTCACGTGCAGTAATCACAGATCCATTGCATCATGAGGATAATGTTTCCTCACACCAGGGAACTATAGAGATATTCACATGATCCTGAACTCTGCCCTTTCATATGAGTACATAAACACCGACACAGCCAGCTGCACTTAAACATATGTCAAAATCTTAAAGGCGTACTGTACATTGATGCATAACACCGTCCAAAATGCACAAGTACACACCTAATAAACCCTCTAGTTTTTAATTACTGTTCACAAAACAATGTCCATACAGGCTAGAACACTTTACAATGGAAGAAGACACCGGTAGCTTTCCTTGCTAGCTGACAGCTAAAGCTAATATCAATTAACTACCCTAGTACTTTGTTTGTGTTAATATGCAAACCATCATGCAAAATGTACTTATTTCAAAGCTGTTTGCCACCAAATACTTTATTCATTCACTTTTTCTCTCTCCCAAAGACTATCTAGTATTGCCTCAGCGAACTGACTGCCTTGTGAATGACATCATTACTGGTTAAAGAGACAGCGCACATTTTTTATAAAGAAAGCTCCTTCTAGGCTTGGGCAGTATACGTATATACGGTATCCTGGGGTACTTGGGAAAAGCCACAGGATGGTTTTTCAATATCGTCAATACCGTCAAAACTATTTCTTTGAAGATTTTCAATAATTGTGAATATTTGTAGATACTTTTTAAAAGTTATTACCAGCAGTGCAATAACTTAGGAGATAAAGCAGATTGCGTTCTTCATTTCACCTGTCAAATTATTTTAAATGATGAAGCTTACCGTAGTTCTCCCAGAACAGGTGAGCCACTCTCACGTGTTGGTTTGTAAATAGCACGTTCTATATCAATCAGTGAGTCTCTGTTGTGCAGCAAACATGAGTTGATGAAGTTACACTTGAAAGCAATTTACTTCTAAATGTTTGCGATCAGATAAATTATTTATACAACAGCCTGTTGAAACCACTTCAAATTAGTGGATTTGGCTATTTCAGCCACACCCGTTGCTGACAAGGTGTATAAAATCAAGCACACAGCCATGCAATCGCCAAAGACAAACATTGGCAGTAGAATAGCCCTACTGAAGAGCTCAGTGACTTGCAACGTGGCAACATCATAGGATGCCACCTTTCCAACAAGTCAGTTTGTGAAATTTCGACCCTGCTAGAGCTGGGGGGGACCAACTCTATATTAATGCCCATGATTTTGGAATGAGATGTTCAACGAGCAGGTGTCCACATACTTTTGGTCATGCAGTGAATCTTATAATGGATTTCTGCCAGAAATCAAAGAGCTGTACAGCTGCCATTTTTCCTTGTGCTTCCTACAAGCGTTAGTTCCCCTGTGCTCACTACTAGCGTTAGTTCCCCTGTGCTCACTACTAGCGTTAGTTCCCCTGTGCTCACTACTAGCGTTAGTTCCCCTGTGCTCACTACTAGCGTTAGTTCCCCTGTGCTCACTACTAGCGTTAGTTCCCCTGTGCTCACTACTAGCGTTAGTTCCCCTGTGCTCACTAATAGCGTTAGTTCCCCTGTGCTCACTACTAGCGTTAGTTCCCCTGTGCTCACTACTAGCGTTAGTTCCCCTGTGCTCACTAGTAGCGTTAGTTCCCCTGTGCTCACTACTAGCGTTAGTTCCCCTGTGCTCACTACTAAGCGTTAGTTCCCCTGTGCTCACTACTAGCGTTAGTTCCCCTGTGCTCACTACTAGCGTTAGTTCCCCTGTGCTCACTACTAGCGTTAGTTCCCCTGTGCTCACTACTAGCGTTAGTTCCCCTGTGCTCACTACTAGCGTTAGTTCCCCTGTGCTCACTACTAGCGTTCTACTCATTTCTGCTCTGTGTACTACACATGCTGCTCTTCCTCAGAAAAGCATGCATAACAACTTTGTTCATTTGTGCAATTTCTCTCATTCACTTTCACTTGAAAATGTCCACACTCAGTGAAAATGACATTCGGTAGAGACTAGCTATGCTTACAACTTTATGAGTTGGATTTGCCTGTTTTTGCAATTTGTTTGTTTGTTTTCGCTCGTTAGCATTTAGCTAACATTGTCTATGTGATTTCGCTATTAGTTTGTGCTAATTGTTTTAGCATTCTGGTGTGCTATGCCGGTAATACCATAATTCACAGTATAAGAGAAGGATGGTATGACAATATGAAAATCTGGATACCCGCCCAAGCCTAGCTACTTCTATGCAAATGTTGTTTATCAGTACAATAAAATAAGTTCCAAATAGAAGGGAAACAGATTGTTTGTCATCTGTAGCCCCGTGAAATCACCTAAAACAAGCTCAGTAACTCAAAGCATGGATAGGCCTAGGCGACATCTTAATTTACTCTGTTTATCAATAGAGATTTACCATTCAAATAAATGATTACCATTATGTAGTTAGATTTATTCTTTTTTTTTTTTACCAAAGTCAAATTGGTTGTATGACTGTATAATTGACTCATTAATGCATACATGGCAGTCTGAAAAAATGTTGATGTATAGAAATTCAAACTCAAAAGCTGCCCAAAGTTTGAACAGAGCAGTAGCTGATTTCATAATTTTGGATCAAGGTTCATTCTGTGACTTTGGCTAATATTCCTTCTTTTTTTGCCGTGGTATCGTTTTTGGTATTGAGTATCGTGATATTATTGTGTATTGTGATACTAAACCTGGTATAGGTCAAAATTCTGCTATCGTGACAACACTACCCTACATTGGGCTCCCGAGTGGCGTAGCGGTCTAAAGCACGGCATCTCAGTGCTAGACCCTGGTTCGATTCCAGGCTGTATCACAACCGGCTGTGTTTGGGAGTCCCATAGAGCGGCGCACAGTTGGCGCAGTGTTTTCTGGGTTAGGGTTTTGCATAGTTAAATAAAGGAAAAAATAAAAAATCAATAAAACATTGCTCCAAACTGTTTTTGTGCATTAATTAGGTTGGAAATAACTTCTTCTTCGAAAGGGAGACCAATGACGGTCATGTAATGACACGGCACTCTAAATAAATATATGAAAGAAGTGTCAACAAGCTGTCGGCTAATGGGCATCCTGGTAAATCCAAATCAAATCAAAGAGTCATCAGGGGTTGGAACATAATCGTTTCGTTCTGAATAGAACCATATATTTTTCTTCCCCGTTACACTGTTCTGACAACAAAATAAAGTTCTGAACCGGTTGTAACCCCCCAAAAATGTACAGTTTACATTGTTCCTTTCTGTTCCTTTTTAAAGCTGCAATATGTAACTTTTTGGGTGACCCAACAAAATTCAGATAGAAATGTGAGTTATAGATCTGTCACTCATTAAAACCCTATGAAGCGGTAAATCTGTTTTATGTGCCCTAGTTCCATGCCTTACATTTTTTTCCAAGCCTTACACTTTTTTTGCGTCTTTAGCTTTTGGTTTTGTACACCAGCTTCAAACAGCTGAAAATACAATATTTTTGGTTATGGAAAATATATTTCATAGCAGTTTAGATTAGAGGTCGACCGATGATGATTTTTTTAACGCCGATACCGATACAGATTATTGGAGGACAAAAAAGCCTATACCGATTAATCAGCCGATTTTTAAAATGTATTTGTAATAATGACAATTACAACAATACTGAATGAACACTTATTTTAACTTAATATAATACATCAATAAAATCAATTTAGCCTCAAATAAATAATGAAACATGTTCAATTTGGTTGAAATAATGCAAAAACAAAGTGTTGGAGAAGAAAGTAAAAGTGCAATATGTGCCATGTAAGAAAGCTAACATTTAAGTTCCTTGCTCAGAACATGGGAACATATGAAAGCTGGTGGTTCCTTTTAACATGAGTCTTCAATATTCCCAGGTAAGATGTTTTAGGTTGTAGTTATTACAGGAATTGTAGGACTATTTCTCTCTATACCATTTGTATTTCATATACCTTTGACTATTGGATGTTCTTATAGGCACTTTAGTATTGCCAGTGTAACAGTATAGCTTCCGTACCTCTCCTCGCTCCTACCTGGGCTCAAACCAGGAACACAACGATGACAGCCACCCTCAAAGGAGCGTTACCCATGCAGAGCAAGGGGAATAACTACTCCAAGTCTCAGAGCGAGTGACGTTTGAAACGCTATTAGCGCACACCCCGCTAACTAGCTAGCCATTTCACATCACATCGTTACACCAGCCTAATCTCGGGAGTTGATAGGCTTGAAGTCATCAACAGCAGAGCTGCTGGCAAAACGCACAAAAGTGCTGTTTGAATGAATGCTTATGAGCCTGCTGGTGCCTACCATCGCTCCGTCAGACTGCATTATAACATAATAACACACAGAAATGTGAGCCTTAGGTCATTAATATGGTCAAATCAGGAAACTATCATCTCGAAAACAAGACGTTTATTCTTTCAGTGAAATACGGAAACGTTCTATATTTTATCTAACGTTTGGCATCCATCAGTCTAAATATTCCTGTTACATTGCACAACCTTCAATGTTATGTCATAATTATGTAACATTCTGGCAAATTAGTTCGCAATGAGCCAGGCGGCCCAAACTGTTGCATATACCCTGACTCTGCGTGCAATGAACGCAAGAGAAGTGACACAATTTCTAGGCCGTCATTGAAATTAAGAATATGTTCTTAACTGACTTGCCTAGTTAAATAAAGGGTGTATAAAAAAAAATTTAAAACAATATTTAAAATATATATATATTTATTTATTTTTTTTATCGGCAAAATCGGCATCCAAAATTACCGATTTCCGATTGCTATGAAAACTTGAAATCAGCCCTAATTAATCGGACATTCCGATTAATCGGTCGACCTCTAGTTTAGATGGTACAACTATTCTCTCAGTTCCCGCTCAGCCCAGTCAAAACTGTTCGCTGCTCTGGCCCCCCAATGGTGGAACAAACTTTATCAATCACCACCTTCCGGAGACACCTGAAACCCCACCTCTTTAAGGAATACCTAGGATAGGATAAAGTAATCCTTGAAACCCCCTTAAAAGATTTAGTTGCACTATTGTAAAGTGGCTGTTCCACTGGATGTCATAAGGTGAATGCACCAATCTGTAAGTTTAGATGGTAAATGATTAAATGTAAATGTAAATGATATTTACTTGTTTGGTCAAATAAACTGAAATGAGGAACTATTACAATTTTAGCAACCAGGAAATGTCAGGGCATTTTCTGCATAGTGCATCTTTAAATCTCTGAAATCTCCCCCCCCCCCCAAAAAAAATTACATTGTGCTTGACAGTAAATTACTTCAGCAATCAGTGCTGATAGAGCAACTTGCTGTGGATCGGGTACGTGATTTAATCTGTATAGGGAAGTTGTTTAGAGCAAATGCTATTTTAAGGGGGAGTAGAGAGCGAGCGAGGGTGGAGAAGGCTTGCCTTGAAGCGCTGGGCATCTTCTTATGACATGTATTATCTGAATTGGCCCACAGAATTACACCTATGGAGGCGAGCGGCTTCTATTGAGGAACTTTGAATGTCTTTGGTTTAACGTTGGACCAGAGCAAGCGTTAGCTAGCTAGCTAGCCAACCAACTAACAAACTTGTGTGTGAAGAGAATTAACTAGAATTAATAACACATCTTACTTTTTTGTAGTTAATAAATCCAATGTGAAACAACTTGCAGTGAAAAAGTAAATCCATTCTTCTCTGATTAAACATCTCTTCCTAATTTCTGAATTACACTTGTAATATCGTCAGTAAGCTATAGTAACTTATGTAGACTATAGTAACCTATGTAGGCTATAGTAACCTATGTAGACTAGTAACCTATGTAGACTATAGTAACCTATGTAGGCTATAGTAACCTATGTAGCTATAGTAACCTATGTAGCTATAGTAACCTATGTAGCTATAGTAACCTATGTAGCTATAGTAACCTATGTAGCTATAGTAACCTATGTAGCTATAGTAACCTATGTAGGCTATAGTAACCTATGTAGCTATAGTAACCTATGTAGGCTATAGTAACCTATGTAGGCTATAGTAACCTATGTAGGCTATAGTAACCTATGTAGGCTATAGTAACCTAGGCAAAGATTTCCAGCTGGCAGGCAGAGGCTGGAATAAGATTCTGAGTGACAGAGTGAGGGCTTTGCATAGGCACTTTGCTGCGATTTATGTGGGACTGGAAAAAAATGCCCAGAGCATAAAATAATGTTATTAACCGTTCCCATGCTTTTAAAATAACAGTTATGTTCTGGAACAGTATAGATCGCTTTAGTTATCCAATCGGGTTCTGTTCCTCCAATAATTGTACTATACTATACTGTACTTTTTTGGGGTTCTGTTCCCTGAACCGGTTCCAACCCTTGACAGTCATGGTGTGTCACAGTCAAAGACACGGACGGTGACGTTTCTACTTGTTGGTAATAGTATACCTGGCAAACAACAATCTCCATTTCTTGACGGGAAAAGTGCTAATTGTTTAAATGCATCCACACCCATGAGGACACAATGGGAATTCACACAGACATGCACACAAACGCACGTACGGGCATACACACACACACAAAACACACCCAAGTCCCCTTGAGCCATGACTTCATTGTGACATGCACCCAACCACTGCCTCTTCACAGACACACACACACACTCTCACAAAAGAATATCAAGAGGCCTTCTCATAGCCAAGTCACCTGATGCATGAAATAACAGGTGTGCAGGACGGGAGAGGGAGGGAGTGACGGGGGTTAAGTTGAGAGCTGAGATAACAATCGGGACAAGATGACAAATGGAGGTAGAATCAGCAGCAGCGGGCATGGCAGCGTCAACAAACAGAGGAGTGTTTTGTGTCGTGGAGTTTCCTATTTCCTATGTGCAGGGCCCCCTTCGCCGGTTGGGTTGCTAGCGCGGTTGCTAATCTTCCGGAGGGGAACTCCTGCAAGCCCTCATTACAGGATCTCACCTCGGATAGCAACCCAGCCCCAGCCCTGCCCTATCCCCAGCTATTCATCCCTCACCTATCTAATCAATCAACACAGTTCACAGAGTACATTGGTTGCCCATTCGCTGCATACTGACTACAATAGATCATTGGAAATAATCTCCATACCCGGTGGATTTTGACGCAGAATTTGAACCAATACTGTATCATGTTCATGCGATGCCTTAATTGGTATCACAATTCGTATGATAATATCAGTGATAGTGATAAATTACTGTGGGTGTTCAATTAATTACTGTGGTTTATGAGATTATTTCACCACAGAAATAAAAACTAAACATAACCAGTAACTGCCCCAGGCTTGGCTTACTGTTGAATGTACAGAAACTCAGTCAGAGTGTAATCATGTGGAGCTGAACAATATGATTCCGGAAAGTTCATCTTTCAGATGTCTCTCGTCAGACAAAACATTGAACCTTGGGACTGGGATTGCGGCTCACTGGGCAAAGGGTCATGTCTTGTTCCAAAAAAAATGATGGAGGGACAACATCAACACTTCAGTATTTCAGTGCAAGACACAAACAAATAAACTGTAGTTATTCTTTCTGTAGCCAAAGGAATATTTTACACACATCTCTCTGTCCATCGCTCCAGGGAAACTGATGTGGGACTATGTGTTAAGGGAGAGAGCCAGAAGTGTGATCAGAAAACTCGGGCGCTCTCCAACTGAAGCAGCTTGCAGTAAATGAATATGTAAGCCTTGTAGTGACAGTCAAAAGGAGGCAGGATGTCATAGCCCAGCACAGTAAAAGCTTAATAAGGCCTACTCTCTCACACACGCATTATCCCAAAGTCCATTCACTTCCCCGTACTTGGAATTCCACAGCCTGTCTTGGGTGAAGAGCCGGGGCTTTAACGAAAAGCCACGTTTCTATTTTAAGGGCCGACTGTGCAACAAGGAGCTCTTATTTGGCCTTGTATATGTTAGCCAGTTAGCGTTAAAAATAAAATAGGGCCCTAGAGTAAGAAGTGGCCTTAAATTTGAAAGGCTCAATGAAGAGGGACCTACCATACCCTCAGCTCCTGGAATAAGTCCATCAAAATTTCCTGAAGCATGAAAGATTACAAAGACAGGGCAATAAAAGGGCCGTGTTTCTTCACCATAGACACCCATTTATTCTCCCCACCTTGGTTGGCAGTTCTGTGGAGGCTTCGGGAGGGCAGAGCTAAGATCGTGGCCATCTTATGTAAACTTCCGTGCTCGTTTGTAATTTCCTTCCCATTCTGTTGCAGTTTGATGATTGTTCTGAAGTAGTATGCTGATTCGGCACACTAACTGAGTAAGTGTTTCTTGACAAAGGAAAAATAATGGGTAAGATTTAAAATATATATATATATAAATATATATATATATATATAAATATATATATATATATATATATATATATATATATATATATATATAATAATTGGATGTTAATAAACAAATTTAGAAGTTCAATTTTCATTTAAGCAATAAAACGATGACCTATTTACAGATGGCAAGGTACATTAGCTGAATAGAACTTGGTCCGCTGCCAACATTCTAATCATCCCCTTTAATTCGGTCTAGCCGATATGGCCAAAATGTCAGATTTTTTTACAGTAGGACTGTGTTTGACAGGTTCTTAATTTCTACATTTGCTTTATGAGTAGTGCGTGACCCTAGGGTGTGACCACATACATTCTAAGTGACTTCAATGGGTCTTTCTCCATTCTGATTGTTTTATACTGTTCCATCAAACTTCAACCAACAATGTATTTCCACACTGCCACGTAGGGCTGCACGATATGGGCAAAACATCTAGGCCTTATTTTTAACAAAATATTGCAATTATGATTTACATTGAAACACTTGGGCAAACTGTCAGAATCATTCTAATCCTATAGTTAGAACGTAGTGCCCACCACAGTCTGGTTTGACATGACACCAAATGAAAAAGCTTTTTTCATTAAGGTCAAACAACACTGTATTCAAAGTGCCCACTATTACAAACTATCTATACATTTAGAATACTCATAGGGTCTTTATGTGGAGGCATTATTGGGCGCGTTCGATTGGATAACTTTTGTCAAGTCGGTGTCATTGCCTTTTAAAGTGTGTTGCATTATGGTTATAAAAATTGTCGACTGCAGGAATTTGACAAAACTCCAGTGATCACAGTTTATGCAGTTCTTTATGAAGTCGCCTTCAATTCACTGCAGTTGCTTCTCACCAACTGCAACTTGCAGCCATCGCCTGCATTGTGGGAGGCGACTACTTGTCAACCAATCATTAGGGTGGTTTTGTTTGACCCACGTTCACATGGCCAAAGACGTGACTGAAACAGGAACCAACTTTGCCACGATTATAAAGCTACAGGGGGTGAAAATGAAAGTGACATGAGACTTCTCTCTAATTAATTGTACACAAGGTTTGCAGTTTGTGAGTGTGTGATATAGGGGTATATAAAAGTTTATTTATACAGAAAACCTATATAAAACAATAGCATTTATGTTGACACTGCCATGTCGATCTGAGCCTTGCTGTTTGAAGCATTCATGACTACAAGGAAACAATTATACCTTAGGGACTATTTTGTTTAAAAAAATTATAATAATACAATTTTAAAAAGAGTCAAGATTAGACTACTACTTGTGGTTTAAATGATGATATTGATATTCTGAGCAGATTAAACTACAGTAGTTGTAGGCCAGAGAAGACCGGTGTATATTTATACTGAATCATGCTACGCCATTCAGGGTTGCTACTCTGCTTGCCTGTGACATCTCCGCAAATCCGTCACGACTTCATTTCTCTCCCAGTGTGTAAACACAAACAGAGAGGCTACTAAAATGGGCCCATGCCAGACAGTGTCAGATGGACTCCGACTCGTAAAGCCGTCGCCCTGGCAAAACTAATGCTCCCGCGCCTCGCGCCAAATCTTCCAGCTCATGAAAGAGGTTGTAGAGCTGGAGGGAACAAGCAGTCGTAACCAGGGCTACATGACTGCTTTTGATATGTGTAAAAACAGCC
The DNA here is from genome assembly GCF_021184085.1 of Oncorhynchus gorbuscha. Taxonomy (NCBI): domain Eukaryota; kingdom Metazoa; phylum Chordata; class Actinopteri; order Salmoniformes; family Salmonidae; genus Oncorhynchus; species Oncorhynchus gorbuscha. Next base: position 20,660,363 of record NC_060183.1, read on the forward strand.
TCAACTCCCCCTGTCCAATAAAGGGACGTTTTATACCTTATCGTGTCCCTGTGAGCTGAAGTCGGCTGCAGATTAAGACAGAAAGAGAGAGAGGGGCAGAGAGAGAGAGGCAGAGAGAGAGAGAGGCAGAGAGGCAGAGAGAGAGAGAGAGGCAGAGATAGAGAAAGAAAGAGAGAGAGGCTTTTGTATATTATCTACTTCACTTGCTTTGGCAATGTTAACATATGTTTCCCATGCCAATAAAGCCCCTTGAATTGAATTGAGAGAGAGGCCCTGAGGCAGAGAGTGGGCTCATGGAAGTCTCGCAGTCATGATCATACTAGGAGTGGCAAGAGAGGTGGAGGAGGGCGCTGTCTGGCATCCATTTGCATGGAAATCCCAGCCGAGAAGAAAAAGCAAATAAAAACGAGCAGAGACAGAAAAGTTATGGGGACCCTGCCTGCTAGGAAATGAAGAGAGGAGGCTTGGCTTAACTTGGCTGGAGCTGAAAGAACAGAGACGAAAAAATCTTTGGAAAGCCACACATTTGACTCTGAAGGCGAGACGCAGACGGTTTGTTGGTAGTGGTCTGTTTGTGTGGGCGCGTTGTCGTCTGTGGTAGTGTGCGTTATCTCAAAGACGCCAGGCAAGCTTATCAGCAGTTAGAGGGCTGCGTTGTCCTCTGAACAGGCTGAAAGCAGCCAGTCAAAGTTCAGCTTCATTGGTAGTGTAAGGAACTCAGCCGCCACTTCACTCAAGCTCACCCTGAGCGGTGAACAGGTACCTACGGTTCATGAAGTTCATTGTATGTGGGCTGAAAATGTTTGGTGCCCAAAATCAATCATTGCATTCAAGAAGAAAAGCAACATAAAACAATTTGTCACTTTTTGGGAGACCTGACCAAATTCACATAGAATGAGTTATAGATCGGTCATTCTACTTGAAAGCAAGTCTAAGAAGTAGTGGATCTGTTCTATGTCTGCTATTTCTATGCTTCTTGTTCTTAAGTTTAACTTTTGAGTCTTTTACGTTCAGTTTTGTACACCCGCTTCAAACAGATGAAACAACAATATTTGTGGTTATGGAAAATATATTTCAGAGGTTCAAATGGTACAATGATTCTCTACACTATACTATCTTATTTTGTCACAAACTGAAATTAGGTGAACTATTATACTTTTAACAACCAGAAAATGGTGTAGCGGTTTCTGCATAATGCAACTTTAAGCTTGGGGTGACGTAGAAGCTCAACTGAAATGGTGCCTGAGGAAAACCATTGGTCACACAGAAATGACAACCCACACTCAGTAAATAGCACCTTCTTCACCTCAGCCAATGGCGAGTCACAATGACAACCCTAAACCATTTAAGTCTCATCTGACCTCATGTCGTTTGACCCCTTTCTACTGGTTAAACCATAGACGAGTGGTCACCAACCTTTTCTGAGTCAAGATCACTTTTGCAGTCAGAAAGCAAGCTGAGATCTACCATAAAAACATGAACCTGTCAGGATTTGGCCAGGGTTGTTCCGGTTTTTGGTCACTAGATGCCCCCATTGTGCCTTTTGACCTTTTGTTTTCCCTTGATCCCCATTATTATTTGCACCTGTGCCTCGTTTCCCCTGATTGTATTTAAACCCTTTGTTTTCCTCAGTTCTGTGCTCTGTGTTTGTATGTTAGCACCCAGCCCTAGTACTCTGTGAACTCTTGTTGATCCCGGTGGACTCTCTTGTGGAATTCTCTTTTTTGTTCTTGTTTGTTTGTTTTTTGAGTATCTTTTGAGGCTTTTTGTGCTATACCTTCCACCTTGTGGATTTACCTTTTTGTCTTGGAGGATTACCTTTGTTCTTGTGGAATTCCTTTTGAGGTTATGGAGTTACATGTTTTCCTGAAGAACTTCACTTCACTTTTTTTTTTAGGGAGGGAGAGATAAGCAGAGGGTCCGCCTCTCACGACCCCTGCTCTCTCCTTCCTTTCCTCCGGTGAGACTGACCAGGAGAGGGGACACCGTCTTGTCTTCGACCTGATGGCGAAACTCAAGTCGGTAACACATCTGCCTCAGGCACAAATTCACGTTGTTCCTATGACCAGAGAAAGTGAAATACTCCTCGACATTAAAATAGACACAACGAGCTGCTAATAATAGTACAAACGAAGGGCTATCGATACACTTGGCTACGCATTCATGCAGTTGCAGTGCGAACTGAAGTAGAGAGAAGTGCGTTTTATGTTTTGTAATAGTGTTGAATCATTTTTGGGGGGCAGTGCTGAATAAAAACTTAAACATGAACTCGCTCATTAAAACAGCAGCTCTTTGCTGTAGCTATTCTTTGATAGTCTATGTATAGTAATTGTTTTAAAAGAAATCGCTATCTATAGTAATTGTTTTTATGAAATAGCTGTGGCCAGGGTCATGGAAGCTTTAGGTAGGCACACAGTTTTTTTTAGCGATCCGGTTGGCCAGCGCAGTTGGCACACTCAATTTATTTAGCCACAGATCTCCCGGTCCGCCTGGTAAGCGGAGTTTGTCTTTTCAGACAAAGGAAATAGCTTAAAAAAATGGGAACTTTTGAATCAAGTGCACCTACTGCGCTCGACTGGGTGGTGACCACTGCCATATACCGTAAAATGAATTGACATAGCCATCAATGACGTCACCCCATTGTTTCCTATGTGAAGTCTCAGTGGGCATTTGAAGATCAGGAAGTGTCGTTTTAGTGCGTTGCCATCTTGCTTCACGGAGGACTTTTTGGAAACATTGCACAGTTTAAGCTATTCTAGGAAGTGAATTTGCAGGCAAGCTCAGTGCTGTCCCCTCTGAGTATCTCACATTGAAGACCGACCGAGGTACTGCAGGCTGCAATTTATCCTTATCCTTCTGTGTGCAATTTTCAAATAATCGGTTAAAGGAAATACATCTGGTGAAATAGAAACCAGTATTGGTACCATGATTGTGTATGAAAAATGTTTTGTATCCACGAATATTCACCACCATACTCTTTTGACCTATAATGGGGGATACTGCTTTTTGATAACATTGCCTTTGTGTACTCTGGTGCACTTCACACATTGTCCTTGCTAGAGTGGAATAACTACAGAAGTGTGATTAATCTAGAATTGAGATTAAAATTTCAGAAAGTTTTCAGATTTCACAGAAAATAAATGAACAGAAATATAGTTGCTAGACAGGATAAAAAGTGGTTACTATTGACTAGAAATCAACGGGAGTGTGTCAAACACAGAAGTATGGTGAAGAGAGTATAAAGGGATTATAAACTGGCTGGTTCGAGCCCTAAATGCCGATTGACTGACATCCATGGCATATCAGACAGTATACCACGGGTATGACAAAACATGTATTTTTACTGCTCTAATTACACTGATAACCAGTTTATAATAGCAATAAGGCACCTCAGGGGTTTGTGGTATATGGCCAATATACCACGGCTAAGGGCTGTATCCTGGCACTCCGCACCGTGGTGCATAAGAACAACCCTTAGCCGTGGTATATTGGCCATATACCACAAACCCCCAGGGGGACCTTGTTGCTTAAAGATAGTCACTTGTTGGTAACTGCACAAAACAACCTCTAATGCATCGGGCCAGGACATGTTTCAACTCTACCTCTGGGAGAAAGATGACATTTTGGTCAACCGTGTTAATAAAATAAAAATGGTAAACGTTGGCATTGTCACACACTGTTATAACACTCATTTATCAAAAGCGCACATTTAAAGCCTTTGGGAGAAGGTCAGTCCAATTCAATTCAACCCTGCGGATCAACAAATTGGATGCACAATGGTATGTGAGCATATCTCAGGACAGACAACGCTGGCTATTGTTTAGCCAGTCAAACAATCTCAATTGTTATCCGCTCACATCTATGGAACCAACTCTACATTACCTTCATCTTAATCATTCAAATGAACTTTGATATAAAATGTTTTGAGAGAAGCTTATCCGTCGTAAAGACGATGTGCCCCAAATGCTGTCATTCGCAGAGCGAAAACATACAGATCAGCTGATGGCATTTTGTGCTGGACTGCCTGCACCTTTCTGAACGGAGACCACGAGAGCAACCTGTGAGCGCATGGCATAAATCGGTGACATAATCTAATTAGTCATAAACATGAGCAGGGACAATCACGCGAGAGCACTCCGGGGACATGTGTGGGATGACTAACTCTGCTGCACAGTATTCAGGTCAAGTCGACATGAAAACCATTCACTGTCAAAGCGAAGAACATTGTAACCCCCAAAAATATCATATTTCTCAAAGACAGTACATTGTCCAGTCTTAGTCGATATTGTAGAAGTAAGTAATGGAATCCGGACAAATTCCAGTCTGGCCCCATTGCCCACTCTCACTCTCAGCCTAGACTGTTCAGGAAAGGGCTCGACATGTTTGACTACCCAGCATGTCACGGTCTCTCTGTAGTCTCCTCTTCTCTGCTCTCTGACATCATAATAGAGTGGATTCAGATCACGACATCGGCTGCACTGCATAGCCTGCTTATATAACTGAACTCCATCTCACTTTATCTAAGCTTCCAGCACCACTGCCCCATACAGAGAGAGACCAAGGGGCAAATGAGGAGGAAAAGCTGAAATGTCTTGAGTCAATAAGTATTCAATCCCTTTGTTATGGCAAAGCCTAAATACAAATTTGCTTAACAAGTCACATCATGCGTTACATGGACTCACTCTGTGTGCAATAATAGTGTTTAACATAATTGTTTTATGAATACCTCTCTGTACCCCACAGATACAGTTATCTGTAAGGTTCCTTAGTCAAGCAGTGAATTTCAAACACAGATTCTACCACAAAGACCGGCGAGGTTTTCCAATGACTCGAAAAGAAGGGCACCTATTGGGATGGGTAAAAAAATACATTGAATATCCCTTTGAGCATGGTGAAGTTAGTAATTACACTTTGGATGGTGTGGCTCAGTTGGTAGAGCAAGGAGCTTGCAACGCCAGGGTTGTGGGTTCGATTCCCATGGGGGACCAGTACAAAAACTGTATGCACTCACTACTGTAAGCCACTCTGGATAAAAGCGTCTGCTAAATGACTAAAATATCAATGCAAGTGTATCAATACATCCAGTCACTACAAAGATACCGTTGACAGAGAGGAAGGAAACCGCTTAGGGATTTCACCATCCGGTGTCTTTAAAACAGTTACAGAGTTGAATGGCTGTGAGAGGAGAAAACATTGTAGTTACTCCACAATACTATCCTAAATGACAGAGTGAAAAGAAGAGAGTCTGTATGGAATCAAATTATTCCAAAACATGCATCCTGTTTGTAGTTAGGCACTAAAGTAAAACTGATTAAAATGTGCAAAGAAATTAACTTTATGTCCCGAATACAAAGCGTTATGTTTGGGGATAATCCAGCACATCACCGAGTACCACTCTTCATATTTTCAAGAATGGTGGTGGCTGCATCATGTTATGGCTATGCTTGTCATCGGCAAGGACTAAGGAGATATTTAGGATAAAAAGAAACAGAATAGAGGTAAGCACAGGCAAAATCCTAGAGGAAAACCTGGTTTAGTATCCTTTCCAACAGACACTGGGAAACAAATCCACCTTTCAGCAGGATAATAAACAAGGCCAAATATACACTTGAGTTGCTTACAAAGATGACATTGAATGTTGCTGAGTGGCCCAGTTACAGTTATGGCTTAAATCAGCTAGAACATCTACGGCAAGACTTGAAAATGGCTTTCTAACTTGGCAGAGCTATAAAAAAAACTATGCTAATATTGTAAAAATCCAGGTGTGGAAAGCTCTTAGAGACTTACCCAGAAAGACTCAGCTGTAATCACTGCAAAAAGTGATTCTAACATGTATTGACTCAAGGGTGTGAATACAGTACTAGTCAAAAGTTTGGACACACCTACTCATTCAAGGGTTTTTCTTTATTTTACACATTGTAGAATAATAGTGAAGACACCAACACTATGAAATAACACATACGGAATCATGTAGTAACCAAAAAAGTGTGAAAAAAATATATAATATATTTTATATTTCACACTCTTCCAAGTAGCCACCCATTGACTTGATGAAAGCTTTGCACACTCTTGGCATTCTCTCAACCAGCTTCATGAAGTAGTCAGGTTCGTGCCATGGGGGAGATCTTCATAAGCTATACTCAGCCCTGTCTCAGGGTAGTAAGTTGGTGTTTTGCGGCTATCCCTCTAGTGGTGTGGGGCTGTGCTCTGGCAAAGTGGGTGGGGTTATATCCTGCCTGGTTGGCCCTGTCCGGGGGTATCGTCATACGGGCCACAGTGTCTCCCAACCCCTCCTGTCTCAGCCTCCAGTATCTATGCTGCAATAGTGTATGTGTCGGGGGGCTAGGGTCAGTCTGTTATATCTGGTGTAATTCTCTTGTCTTATACAGCATCCTGTTTGAATGTAGGTACACTCCCTCTAATTCTCTCTCTCACTCCCAGAGGACCTGAGCCCTATGACCATGCCTCAGGACTACCTGGCCTGATGACTCCTTGCTGTCCCCAGTCCACCTGGTCGTGCTGCTGCTCCAGCTTCAACTGTTCCACCTGTGGCTATGGAACCCTTACCTGTTCACCGGACGTGCTACCTTGTCCCGGACCTGCTGTTTTCGACTTTCTCTCTCTAAAGCACCTGCTGTCTCGAACTCTGAATGCTCGGCTATGAAAAGCCAACTGACATTTACTCCTGAGGTGCTGACCTTTTGCACCCTCTTCAACCACTGTGATTATTATTATTTGACCCTGCTGGTCATCTATTAACGTTTGAACATCTTGGCCATGTACTGTTATAATCTCCATCCGGCACTGCCAGAAGAGGACTGGCCACCCCTCAGAGTCTGGTTCCTCTCTAGGTTTCTTCCTAGGTTCCTGCCTTTCTAGGGAGTTACTGATACCCCCCCCCCCGTACTAAACATAAACAGTATGCACTAATACACACATAATAAACCATGTAAACCTGTACACATTAGTGCATTTTTGTTGTTGTTGTATCTTTAACTCTTATTTTACCAGGTAAATTGAGTGAGAACAGATTCTCATTTACAGCAACGACCTGGGGAATAGTTACAGGAGAGAGTAGGGGGGGATGAATGAGCCAATTAGAAGCCTGGGATGATTAGGTGGCCATGATGGTATGAGGGCCAGATTGTGAATTTAGCCAGGACACCGGGATGAACACCCTTACTTTTACGATAAGTGGCATGGGATCTTTGGTGACCGCAGACAGTCAGGACACCCCTTTATCATCCCATCTGAAAGTGACAGAACCCAAGATGTAGGAGGCCGAGTTACTGTACACAAATGAAATCATTGGCATACAGAAACATTCCAAAGCCCACACAGGGTTTATTTGCTTTCAGAAACATGTTTATGGTGTCATGTCTGATTTGGCCAAGGGCCAAGGCTAATCAACAGAGGCAAAGAAGACAAGAGTTTTAAACACCTAGGTAATGATTCATGTGTAGGTGGAAATCTGGATGAAAGTCAAAGGACTCGATGTATTAGGTTTTATCATAGAGCTGGGAAATATCTCCCACCCAAATGTAAACAGCTATCAGTATCTCTGATATTTGCCCTACCACTTGTATGGCGCTGTTCTGAACCCACTGCCCCCAAGTCGCTGTGACATCGTCAAGTTCGCCACCCCCACCCCGTCCATTGGTCTGCCCTTAATGGAGACTGTGCGCGCCCGGTCGAGCGTGTGTAGCAAGCTAATTAGTTTAAATATCAACAGTACTGCCACAGCAGCATAACATTTGATTAACACTTGATAACACTTGATTTACATCACCATCAATATTCGGCCTGGTTGGCTGATAGCACTTAATCATTTCCTTAGCTGCGGGAAAGTTGCTGGAGGTGCTGCAGCACCCCTGATAAATGTAAATACGTGTGCCAAAGTTATAGAATTACTGCTGTCTGTTCAGAAATAAATGACATTTTCAGAATAGCCTACTGCACCCGAGTAGTCCTATAATGTAGCCACAGAGGATCAATAGCTTTTTATTTTTTTATTGCCTAGATGTGGTTGGAAAGCAAAATGGCTCCTGCTGAAGAGAGAAGACTCTAATCTGTCTGCTTTAAGCTACCTTAATATTTAATCAACTTCCAAATAGGCCTATTGAGCAAACATTGTTTTAAGTAAAACAAGAGAGAAGTAGGCTTTGGCACGAGCGCATAGCGAGCTGTGCATTATTGGATGAGTCAGTGAAACTGAAAAGCTTTTTTAGGACTATAATTTTCTTGTCATATTGTACAATATGTGTGTCTCCACACACACCGAGGCCCAGGCTATTGATGGATTCAAGACAAGGTTGTTTTTATTGATCTCAGATTCTCAGTTGGTCAGTGTCAAAGTAGCCTGTCATTTCCATCAGTTGTGCCGTATTACAAAAGTATCCAGTCCTGCACAATGATGTATAATTGCATGAAATGCGCTTATAACAGGCCACATTTTTCCTGGACCCTAGGCTACTAAAAATGGTCCCCATGTGTGCAAAAACAAAGCCATCAGTGATTGGATCATTTCGAACCAATCAGAGTATCAAAGCCAATGACACATTTTCAAAACGCTGCTTTACCCATGTGTGTTCTGGGTCTGGCCCAACCCATCCGTTTCTGGGACCAATCAGACGGTCTAGAATGGATTTGCTTGAGGGGAGGGGAGGGGGGGGCATTCCTGCAGAGCCAGGAATGACCAGATGCAGGAACGCCCCGAATTGCGGGCTGCAGTTGTACACTATTGACTGATTGAGGAGAAGAAACTTTAATGTCCATGGGCGTGGTGTTGCGTTTGGCCAGAGCATAGAGTTTGGATAGCCAGGCAACATTTAAATGGACATTACTATATGACAGCACTAAGAAAACAGACACATTTATTATAATAGAATATTAAGTAACGTTGTACCAAGCTATTGACATTACACAGGAATTTCCCAAACGAGACTAAATGATATGGCTGTGCGTAACTGTCATGTGTTCCATGATATTTCCCAGGCCCATATTGTTGGTATGCCCTATGACTGTCAGAAATCAATATTCATGGAGCTATAGGCCTAGAATTATCCGTTTCATTCTGCGGTATCATAGCAAATGTGATGTGTAGTTTGTACTGTAACCCTTAGAAGTTGGCAGTTAGCCAAAGTATTTGCTGCAACTGTGCTACAAACATACCTGCACCAGATTTGAACAATATGACACTTACTTGCTAAAATAATATTTGAACCTCCTATACACAAAGCCACACAACCTGCACAATAATAGACAAATGCGTGCGTGTGTGTGTGTGTGTGTGTGTGTGTGTGTGTGTGTGTGTGTGTGTGTGTGTGTGTGTGTGTGTGTGTGTGTGTGTGTGTGTGTGTGTGTGTGTGTGTGTAGTATCATAAATTAATAAATACAAGTTAGGCCCCTCAGTTGATTATGTGAACACATTGCACACGGACTATCTGCATCGACAACTACATCAGACAATAAATTAAATAAACACTACAACAACAGTACAACAGTAATTGCGGCGAATTATATTTTAGCACGCACACTGTAGGAGGCCAAGGTGAAGCTATACTGTAGCCTACATAACGCTGCTGATCTGTCAAACCATGCAGCTACTGGGGCTAGCTTGGACAGAAAAATACGCACAAATGCGACATGCAAGGGGGGTAGAACACGTTTGAAAGTAAATATGTGCCAATGAGACTCACCGTCAGGTTCTTCTACTGTTTTGGACGGGAATACGGTTGTTTTGAGAATGAAACGAGGATGAAAAAGTCAAAGCCTCTCCGTATAAAGCGCAAGTGGAGTGGTAGGGTATGCAACTGCACAGTACCGGGCTTTTCTATTTTAAAAAATTCCTCTGCAAAGCGCCGCTTGCCGTCAAAACGTCTCGTGCGGTTCCTAATTTGCACTTAAACAAAGTCACAAGGTGCTCGTTATTTGGGATTTCCCATGAGGTATGTGTAAAAAGGTGCTCCAGTAACGTTTCGGTAGGCTGCCACGACAGGGAAATGGAATCAAGAGATATACTATTGCTCCTCCCTCCGCATATGTACAGTATGGGGCGCACACTGCTCTGGGCCAATGCAATGCTCTGGGCCCGCATAAAACAATTTAATAAAACTAGCTATCTACCGCTCTCTACAGGACTACCACTCTCTACAGGACTAACACTGTAAAGTACAAACACATCTACCTCTGATTCTAAAAACGTCTTTAAAAGTAGCAATATTCGCTTTGAATGTGAGACCATAAGAATGAATGTAGCCTAGTGTGGAGATGTTGAGCATCCCCTGGCATTCACACTGATACAAGTCTGGCGTGGTGCGTTATTCTCGTCCTCATATAGGCTAGGTTCACCGAGGACGCGGTCCAGCTCCTCCCTTCACAAAGACGAATGAAAGACCTCAAGTACCTGACTTGCCTTACCCGATGGGAGATGAGGTTAGGTGAGGACCATGAGCTTTTCTCAATAAGACAAAACCATTTTCAATCAAACTATTAAATACCCTAAAATAAATTACACCTATGAGATGAAAACATGAGACTATTAATCAAATATAACAATTCTTATCACATGCCATGCTTATTGTCTGCTTATAATGATACACCTTGAAGGTATTCCATAGTCTACAGCAGTTTTGTATGGACCCAGAAAACCTACACACCTGACTGACAATAATTTGGACCGAACGCTGAGGGAGGACTTGGAGACAGGGCTCAACACTTGGGCAATGTTAAATACTCTACAGATAGCAGATGGGAAATTGTTATTAATAATGTGAGAAAGCCTGTCTGCAAAGCAGAAGTTTGGGTCGTATCCAAGAGCAATATGGGAGTGGATTGCATTTTCTGTCATATTGTATCAGTAGGAAGAGCTCCACATGTTACTGCCTAGAGACAACAAACTGGCTAGCTTATATAAGGATTTGATTTAATAACTTCCAAAATATGTATTTTACCATGACCCCAATGATGATGATTCCAAAACTGTCCATTGCTTTATATTAAGGTGACGTGCTAAAACATGACGACTTTTGCTTCCATTCGGCCTAAATAATCCCCCTCTTTTTCCCATTAAACAGAGCACTAAGATTTATATCATGACTGACAGATATTTCCATCAATAGCATATGGATCCTTTCCTAGGTGGTAAGAGCTCATATATAAGAATTATGCTATTTCTGCTGTTAGAGAGAACTCACACATTAAATGGCACAGGGTTTGAGAAATCATGAGGCATGATGATATATGCTTCCAAGGCATCAACGATGATTCAGAAAAATTCCGTCTATTTCACCCATTTCCATCTCATCTAAGAGCTGCATGGACATGGCTGAGCAGAATGTATGCTTACTTGCTCGGTTCAGTCAAACATCAGTCACATCGTCTAATCTTCCAGACAAATATTTTTAGAGAAAAGCACACTATCAGGTGTATTAGGATATGTTTTCAGAACATTTAATGCTAGCACTTGTGACATGTACATTGGATGGAATCAACTGTCGATTGAAATCACCCGTGTGAGGGAATAAAGATGGATCCTTCGTTGCGAAACCCTTGTCAACATGGTGTGTGACTGACTGATGTACAGCAGATGGGATCTGGGAGGTTTGATATGGGGAGTTGCTGTCTTTGATGGCAGCACCCTACACATTTCCCTTTGATCACACTGAGCAACAGTGTTTTCCCCCGGAACAAAGCAGCTAGTCCATCATAGGCTCATCCGACAGTCTGATCGAATTTATGTGTGTGTGTGCGTTGTGTGTAGGGGATTGAAGGGGCAGAGTGGAGGACTAGAGTGCCGAAAGGGCAATGGTAATTATTTTAGCTTCCATCGTGTGTTCAAATGACATGTAAACAAAGCAGTCAGTCCAATCACTGACTAGAGCACCCAACTGTTTTTCAATCCCTCTTGATATTCAATTGGAGATCTTTTCAGTCTGAGTGATTTATATTTTGACACCAGCCACTGCGCAATGTCATCCATAACCTTTATGTGTTACTATATTAAGGATGTCCGTAGCTTATGCCTGCCCATAACATAATCCTACTGCCACCAATGGGCACTCTGTTCACAACGCCATACACGTGGTCTGCGGTTGTGAGGCCGGTTGGACGTATTGTCAAATTCTCTAAAACATAGTTGGAGGTGGCTTATGGTCAAGAGATTAACATTCAATTTTCTTGAAACAGCTGTGTGCAAAGTTTTCATCAAGGCAAAGGGTGGCTACTTTGAAGAATCTCAAATATAAAATATGTTACACTTTTTTAGTTACTAGATGATTCAATATGTGTTATTTCATCGTTTGGATGTCTTCACTATTATTCTACAGTGTAGAAAATAGTAAACATTTTTTAAACCTGGAACGAGTAGGTGTGTCCAAACTTTTGACTGGTACCGTATATACAATTTTATAGACAGTATACTGTAAGTAGCCTGCGCCAGTCTTCGGAGGTGGAACCTCAACAAGCAATTCCGCTCTAGAACAGGAATTATATAGAAATAGGGGCGGGCATTGCCCTCAGGTGGGGTCCTTTTAATACTTTTTGGACTGAATTACAACAAAAAATGGACTCTGAATATATCATTGTGGAATGATACATGTTTGATGTGATCTGCAAAAGTGGGAATTACTATTATTTACCTTCATTTAACTAGGCAAGTAAGTTAAGAACAAATTATTATTTTCAATGACGGCCTAGGAACAGTTGGTTAACTGTCTGTTCAGGGGCAGAATGACAGATTTGTACCTTGTCAGGGATTTGAACTTGCAACCCTCCGGGGCCTTTGATGGCGAACGTTCTCCAGCCTTTAGCATTTTTAAACTAAAAGGCATTGCTTCCAATGTATCACACAGATTGCTGTGTGCAACAACAGTGGAACAGGAGGTTTGTTCCAGTTTGATCCCACAATCAGCTTTTTCATGTTGAAAGGCAGTATTGAACGAAACAATCAGCATTCCAATTTCACCTCTTCTTTGTCACAAAGAGGTTGACAGCTACTGGAGATGGTCTACGGTTGTCTACGTTTGGCTAACTGCCAGTAACTCTCAAAACATGGGGTTGATCATTCCACGCTCATCTGCAGAGAACTGATTTCCACGTTTGCACTACAAACAAGAAAATAAAGTGCCAAAGATATAGAAACATCACTAGAATACCAAATCTTGGCACCCAGAACCAATTTTAAATGTGCACGCTGACCAGCTACTCGATCTAACAGTAATAAGAGACTACTGGAATATTACCATTTGAAGCCATCCTCCCAAATCATCCAGGGATGATGGTTTAGGCGGGATACAGTAGGTCAAGACTATAATTGGATCATGTGAGACATGCAAAGAAAGGAATGCCCACTTCCCGCCATCAAACCACACGCTACACAAGCATTTCGCTACACCCGCGATAACATCTGCTAAATATGTGTATGTGTAACAGTATAATTTTAGTCCGTCCCCTCGCCCATACCCGGGCTCGAACCAGGGACCCTCTGCACACACCAACAACTGACACCCACGAAGCATCGTTACCCATAGCTCCATAAAAGCCACGGCCCTTGCAGAGCAAAGGGAACCAATACTTCAAGGTCTCAGAGCAAGTGATGTCACTGGTTGAAACGCTATTAGCGCGCACCATCGCTAACTAGCTAGCCATTTCACATCCGTTACATGTGCAACCAATAAAATGTGATTTGTGTTAACCGTGACAAGCGCTATGTAAATACTTGACCTTAATGACAAGTCTACAGCTTGTAAACTCTAATCCAATAAATGAATGGGATAGTAAAGCCCCTCTTAAAAGGAATCCAAAACACACACGTGCGCACGAACGTACAGTGCACACACTCACAGTCAGCTTTCAATTCCTATAATCCAATTACAAATGTGCACTTTTAGATTATTTTTAATTATGTCACACGCACACACGCGCGCACACACACACGCACGCGCGCACACACGCACACACACACACACACACACACACACACACACACACACACACACACACACACACACACACACACACACACACACACACACACACACACACACACACACACAAAGCCCCTTGACATAGATGCAGTGGGGGGAAAAAACATGTCTCAGTTCAAACCATTACCTTCCTTATCTGTTATTGTCCTATTGCTTTTAATTGTTACTTTACTGTCATTAAACAACACTCAATTTCAGGTTATGTGCACTGAACCTTGATCAGACGTCTTCAAGCGTATTTGCAGTGGTGTAAAGTAACTAAGTAAAAATACTTTGAAGTACCACTTACATTTTTTGGGGTATCTATACTTTACTATACTATTTGTATTTTTGGCAACCTCTACTTTTACTCTACTACAGTCCTAAAGAAAACAATGTGCTTTTTACTCGTCTCCATTTTCCCTGACATCCACAAGTACTTGTTACGTTTCTAATGCTTAGGCAGGACAGCAAAATGGTCAAATTCACACAGCATCCTACTGCCTCTGATCTGGTGGACTCACTTAACACAAATACTGCGTTTGTAAATGGTCCCTGAGTGTTGGAGTGTGCCCCTGGCTGTCCATTTTTTTTTAAACACAAGAAATTGTGCCATCTGTTTGGTTAATGTAAGGATTTTGATGTATAGCATTTACTTGAACTTTTAATCAAGTATGACAATTTAGTACTTTTTCACCCACTGTACTAAAGTACATTTAAAACCAGATACTTTTAGACTTTTAATCATGACTTAAGTTATTTTCTATTAAGGTACCTTTACTTTTACTCAAGTATGACAATTTGGTACTTTTTCCACCACTGGTTATTTTGTGGTGAACCATGTTAACCCCTCGGGTTCCTGTCATGTTGATTGTATCACGCAGAGCGCCAGTTCCTCGGATCACTGATAGGCCAGTCACTGGGAACATTTTTGCTTAATGGTCCACAATGATTTACATATGCCAATGGATGGAAAGAAAAAATGTATGCAGTCACTACTGTAAGTCGCTAGAATAAGAGCTTCTGCTAAATGACTAAAATGTCAACATAAAATGGATTTCAGGAATTTTGTGCCTCTCAGCCTTTACATACAGTACATCAGAGTTCTAAATCAACATCATTACATTAGATTGATTGTGCTAATTTACTTTTGTAAATATTCATGGGACTGCTCTCTTACCCAAGTGTAGGCAGGAGGAGGGAGGTTAGCCCACTATTTATGTTGATGCGTAATATGAGCCATTGTTATTCATCATTTAGAAAGGCTTTTTAGTAATTACAACTGCTTCCAGGTCAATGAGTGTTCTCCTCAGGTGAAAGCCAAAGGGTTAATTAGGCTACGATTCTCACTGAGGATTCACCCTTTCTCAATAATAGACAGAAAGAATTTGGCCTCAATCAATCAATCAATCAATCAATCAATCCACACTCACTTTAATTCAGAACCTCAATCAACATAACTCATGCATAGGTTGGAGAATGGTTCACTCAGATTTAGTTCAATTCCCTGAAATGAATGAGCTGATCTTGCAGGGGATGCTTAGCAAAGAGGATGTTGTTCGTTGTCCAGTAACTCCGAATTCGTAACACTTAAACATATACCTGTCTTTGCAGTGATCTGTGAAATATAGAAATATAAATGTATAGAAATTTAACTGTATATTTACCAAGAAATATACTGTATATCATACATATGGTGCCCTGCCAAATGTGTCTCAAATTTCCACATCTTTCCTTTATCTTCTTTCTGTGAACGTGTAGATTTTGGGGGGAGATTGGGATTGTATGGTTTAAGAGAGGTCCTGCAGTGGCCAGTGTTTGTGACATTTTCTTTGGGAAACCCTATTGAGGAAGTGAAAATTGCAACAAATTGAGTGAAGAAAGGCCCAGGGCAGCTACAGCAACATACTGTGCCTTCAGAATGTGTTCACACCCCTTAACTTTTTCCACATTTTGTTGTGTTATTTAAAATTTAAATGAATTTAAAATGGATTAATTTGAGATTTGTGTCACTGGCAATGATGTCAAAGTGGAATTATGTTTTTAGAATGAATTACAAATTAATACAAAATGAAAAGCTGGAAAGTCTTGAGTCCAGAAGTATTCAAGCCCTTTGTTATGACAAGCCTAAATAAGTTCAGGAGTAAACATGGTCTTAACAAGTCACATAATAAGTTGCATGGACTCACTGTGTGCAATAATAGTGTTTAATATGATTTTTTAATGTACCCCACACATACAACTATCTGTAAGGTCCCTCAGTCGAACAGTGAATTTCAATCCCAGATTGAACCACTTCACAAAGACAGGCACCTATTGGTAGATGGGTAAAAAAAAAAACACAAAAAAACAGACATTGAATATACCTTTGAGCATGGGCTTTTCACAGTCCCCAGGTCCAGAACCAATTCAAGGAAATGTATAGTATTATACAAAGCCATGAGTGCATAGAACTCCCTTCCACCTTAGTGAACAGCAAACCTGGTTTAAAAAAACAAATAAAGCAACACTTCACGGCACAACGCCTCTCGCCCATGTGACCTAATTGTTGTGTATATGAACTGACAGGTAAACTATTTTTACCAAAAGTATGTGGACACCTGCTCATCGAACATCTCATTCCAAAATCATGGACATTAATATGGAGTGGTTTCTCTCTTTGCTGCTATAACAGCCTCCACTCTTCTGGGAAGGTTTTCCACTAGATGTTGGAACATTGCTCGGGGACCTGATTCCATTCAGCCACAAGAGCATTAGTGAGGTCGGGCACTGATGTTGGGCGATTAGGCCGGGCTCGCAGTCGGCATTCCAATTCATCCCAAAGGTGTTTGATGGGGTTGAGGTCAGGGCTCTGTGCAGTACGGTCAAGTTCTTCTACACCGATCTCGACAAACCATTTCTGCATGGACCTCGCTTTGTGCACGGGGGCATTGCCATGCTGAAACAGGAAAGTCCTTCTCCAAACTTTTGCCACAAAGTTGGAAGCACAGAATCGTCTAGAATGTCATTGTATGCTGTATCATTAAGATTTCCCTTCACTGAAACTAAAGGGCCTAGCCCGAACCATGAAAAACAACCCCAGACCATTATTCCTTATCGACCAAACTTTACAGTTAGTCCTATACATTCGGGCAGGTAGCGTTCTCCTGGCGTCCGCCAAACCCAGATTTGTCTGTCGGGGTGCCAGATGGTGAAGCATAATTCATCACTCCAGAGAAGGCGATTCCACTGCTCCAGAGTCCAATGGTGCCAGGCTTTACACCACTCCAGCCAACACTTGGCATTGTGCATGGTGATCTTAGGCTTGGGTGCTGCTGCTCGGGCATGGAAACCCATTTCATGAAGCTCCCGAAGAACAGTTCTTGTGCTGAAGTTGCTTCCAGAGGCCGTTTGGAACTCGGTAGTGAGTGTTGCAACCGAGGACAGGTGACGCGCTACGTGATTTAACCTAAAACACAAGGTCAAATATACTGTACACTGGAGTTGCTTACCAAGACAACATTGAATGTTCCTGAGTGACCTAGTTACAGTTTTGCTGTGCGTATGTGTGCGTGCGTGTGAGTGCGCATTTGTGGTTCAAACGAGGTTAGCTTATACGGCAACCAATTAGCCTTTACAATTTACTATTCTCCCTTTGTACACTCAGAGAGGAATGCTAACAAATGAGAGTTCATGTAGCAAATGCATATTAGGGGCTGATATTACAGAGGTTTGTCTGCTCTGCTCAGAATAATGGATTGGGTCGTCTACAGCTGTCCACTCCCTAAACGGCGCCAGCGCATAATCTGCCTCCTGATGTATTTCCCCCCTGATTTAAGCATGTTTTCCTCTGGGGCAACACAGACCCTCCAAATGAAACACTAATGTGATAATGATATACTGCAAAAGCAGCTGTAACACAGCGTAGGCAATAGTTTCACAAAATGAAAGACCCTTTCTATAAGATGCTGTTTTTAGTGTGTGGTTTAAGTGAGTGGTGACAAGCGAAGGCGGAGAGGGTGTGAAGTGTAAAGCAATATGTAGCCAAGATGTCTGTGGCCACGGAGAACCAGTGCAACAACAAAAACGGATCCAAGCTGTATCCGGAGAAATGATATTCCCCTATGGGTTTTCATTCTGTCACAGTATGAACACGAGGGGCTAATCCAATGTTAATTAAGAAGGCAGATGAACCCAAGTTGCTGCTAGTTGCTGCTAGTACACAGTATATTACATGTATATCACATGGAAGCCCCATTCATTGTCATGGCAACCGATAAACCTGTCATGACTAGGAAAATCTCCAACAGGTTAAACTGGGAATAGTCTCGTGATAAAACAATACCTGAAGGGTAATGTTGATGAGAGATTTCACACCAGATTATGATACATTTGTTCTAGTTGGTTCTTCAAATGAGGCATACAGATGTAGGATCTTAATTTGAGCCAGTTTGCTACAGCAGGAAAATAATCCTACAGTTTACAGTAATGTGAATTATTATATGGATTATAATTAATGGACATTTTTGTAGGGGCTGATACATTTTTCATAAGGGGAAATCATGTCTGAAATTTCTAAGTGGATCTTACAAACTTCAGAAGCCTTTTTAAACCTTAAATACACTATAATATTTGAATTTCCTACATTGCAGGAAAGTTCTGTAACAGAGAATTCCGATTAAGAGCCTACTGTACATATGTAAGAGTATGCTTAGGACTTAGGACAAGTATGCTTGTTAATGCCGATTTTGCAGTTTCGTAAGTAACTCATATGGCTGTTGTATATTGTTGGCTTATGGTCTTGTTATTGTTTTTGTTCACTTTCCTGCATTGCGTTTTTATTTTTTCATTTAAGCATCCATATCTGAAATGTGCTATATAAATCAAGTTTGATTGGATAATTAATCGCTTTTTTCATGCTTACACATGCATGTAGAACAAAAAAACCTGCGTGTTCGACAGTCATATTTAGCTGAGTCACTTACATACTGCTTACCAGGCCCAGCCGGTGTGTAGATGAAAAACACTCACTGAGGACTGAATTCTATGTACAACTCTATGGGGGCTGTATTCTAATTCGAATGGTTAAACAAACATGTGATGTGCCATGTTGAAGACACGAAATCAGCCTCCGCTTTCGAAGGAATATTTATGAGGCATTCTCAGTATTACCTTTGACTTGTATTACCCAGGTCGCCATGGGAACCTATGTTGCAACTAGAAACTAATGGGTACCTGGCTCTCGAAAGGAAGGAAATTGGTGAATGAAGGCAGGCATTATGGGTTAAGGCACTTACAGTGTAACTAATAACACATAGACATGTTGCTAGCTGTAATGGGCAAAGATTGATGTCCCCCCCCCCCCAAGCACTATTACATGGCTCTGCTAAACCCATTAACCCCATTACCGAAAAGTTTATTTCATACAGTCAGTCCCAAGCAAAATCATAAAATCTCCTGACTCTATGAGACAAGCAGATGTTTCGAGGAAGTCATTACTCTTCAGAAGAGGACACAATGGGAGATTCTCAATTGGTCAAAATGCCTGTCCTCTCTTATGCTCCTCCGTCCTCCTCTCCTCCGTGACCCAGAAACCATTAAGTGGTCGCCGTATGAAGGAGAGTGTCAATTTGTTAATAGGCGAATGGAGGAGTTTGCTCCAATCCTCGATTGCCTCATCCGGTCTATTCTACCGCAGAAGAGTTTTGAAGTCCACCCCACCCCTTTGAAACAGCTTGTTGAGAAAAGCATGCACACATTTATTCAAAACAACATGCTTCTAATTCTTTCATTTATACAATGAACAAGAAGATCCATTTGTTTTGATACACATACCCCCTCTGTTAACATAATTTGCCTGATGATGCGCTAGTGGAGAAGGAGAGTCTTATTTCAAACAAGCACATTTTGTTTCCGCATTTCATTTCCTTGCCACCTCTCTTCGATGAACTTTGACCTTTTTCAAAAGGTGGCAAGGAGAGGGCGGAGGAGAGGAGGCGAGGAATGGAGGAAATCTCAATGTAATTCTCCCAATGTCTTTAAATCCTAATCCTTAATGGCGGCCAAATGATCTCTCATGTCCTCCTGGTAATACGAGAATGGCTGTGCTCAACCCACTGTCTGGTTAATACTTGGTAAATCCCCCTAAATCCCCTTTCTCTCCGGCATAATCTGATGAGAGAATCTGTTCTCAACCCAGCGTCACATCTCTGGCATCTACCGCTGATGGAGTTCATGAGCTGGGCCCCTCTGAACTGGATCTCTGTGCGTGTGTGTGCGTGTGTGTGTGTGTGTGTGTGTGTGTGTGTGTGTGTGTGTGTGTGTGTGTGTGTGTGTGTGTGTGTGTGTGTGTGTGTGTGTGTGTGTGTGTGTGTGTGTGTGTGTGTGTGTGTGTGTGTGTGTGTGTGTGTGTGTGTGTGTGTGTGTGTGCGCGTGCGTGCGTGTAAAATACGTTAAAAAAGAAACGTCCTCTCACTGTCAATTGCGTTTACTTTCTGATAAAGGGACAATTCTTGTTTTTTCTGAGTTTATACAGGATACCTATGAGCTGAGCAGTAAGAGAAACTGGGCATCTACCACCCCACTATCAGTTAGGGGGGGTAATGTCCAACCTCCCCACACACACACACTCTTTTGATACGAAATCACCATCACCCACTAATTAATTAGTACTTTTGCAGATTAAAAGTGTTAGAGCTAGTAATGCAATATATATATTTTTTAATTAGCTGACATAGCCAACTAATACTGTATACAGTGGAAGTCGGAAGTTTACATACACCTTAGCCAAATACATTTAAACTCAGTTTTTCACAATTCCTGACATTTAATCCCAGCAAAAAATCCCTGTTTTAGGACAGTTAGGATCACCACTTTATTTTAAGAATCTGAAATGTCAGAATAATAGTAGAGAGAATGATTTATTTAAGCTTAAATGTATTTAATCACATCCCCAGTGAGTCAGCAGCTTACATACAATCAACTAGTATTTGGTAGCATTGCCGTTAGGGTGTTTAACTTAGGTCAAACGTTTCGGGTAGCCTTCCACAAGCTTCCCACAATAAGTTGGGTGAATTTTGGCCCATTCCTCCTGACAGAGCTGGTGTAACTAAGTCAGGTTTGTAGGCCTCCTTGCTCGCACACGTTTTACAGTTCTGTCCACAAATGTTCTATAGGATTGAGATCAGGTCTTTGTGATGTCCACTCCAATAACTTGACTTTGTTGTCCTTAAGCCATTTTGCCACAACTTTGGAAGTATGCTTGAGGTCATTGTCCATTTGGAAGACCCATTTGCGACCAAGCTTTAACTTCCTGACTGATGTCTTGAGATGTTGCTTCAATATATCTACATAATTTTCCTAACTCATGATGCCATCTATTTTGTGAAGTGCACTTTTCCCTCCTGCAGCAAAGCACCCCACAACATGATGCTGCCACCCCCGTGCTTCACAGTTGGGATGGTTTTCTTCGGCTTGCAAGCCTCCACCTTTTTCCTCCAAACATAACGATGGTCATTATGGCCAAACAGTTCTATTTTTGTTTCATCAGACCAGAGGACATTTCTCCTAAAAGTGAGATCTTTGTCCTCATGTTCAGTTGCAAACCATAGTCTGGCTTTTTATTGCGGTTTTGCAGCAGTGGCTTCTTCCTTGCTGAGCGGCCTTTCAGGTTATGTCGATATAAGACTCGTATTACTGTGAATATAGATACCTTTGTACCTGTTTCTTCCAGCATCTTCACAAGGTCCTTTGCTGTTGTTCTGGGATTGATTTGCACTTTTCACGCCAAAGTACGTTCATCTCTAGGGGACAGAACGCGTCTCCTTCCTGAGCGGTATGATGGCTGCGTGGTCCCATGGTATTTATACTTGCGTACTACTGTTTGTACAGATGAACGTGGTACCTTCAGGCGTTTGGAAATTGCTCCCAAGGATGAACCAGACTTGTGGACGTTTACAATTTTGTTTCAGTCTTGGCTGATTTCTTTTGATTTTCCCATGATGCCAAGCAAAGAGGCACTGAAATTAAAGGTAGGCCTTCAAATACATCCACCGGTGCACCTCCAATTGACTCAAATTATGTCAATTAGCCTATCAGAAGCTTCTAAAGCCAGGACATAATTTTCTGGAATTTTCCAAGATGTTTAAAGGCACAGTCAACTGAGTGTATGTAAACTTCTGACCCACTGGCATTGTGATACAGTGAATTATAAGTGAAATAATCTGTCTGTAAACAATTGTTGGAAAAATGACTTGTGTCATGCACAAAGTAGATGTCCTAGCCGACTTGCCAAAACTATAGTTTGTTATGAAATGTGTGGAGTGGTTGAAAAACAAGTTTTAATGAGTCCAACCTAAGGGTATGTAAATGTTTGACTTCAACTGTATATAGCACAACTTTGGATTTCACCCCCATCTCATTTTCAAATGGTTTAGACCGTTTGGAAGTTTTGCTTGGACCATGCATGGTCTAAGCTCCTGCATGGACCATGCAGTGCAGGTAGCAAAAACGATTGCTGTCCTCATTATAAAACTATTAACTAACTATGTCATCTCAGCAAAAAAAGAAACATCCTCTCACTGTCAACTGCTTTTATTTTCAGCAAACTTGTGTAAATATATGTATGAACATAACAAGATTCAACAACTGAGGCATAAACTGAAGCATAAACAGACATGTGACTAACATAAATTGAAACGTGTCCCTGAACAAAGGGGGGAGGGGGTCTAAATCCAAAGTAACAGTCAGTATGTGGTGTGCCCACCAGCTGCATTAAGTACTGCAGTGCATCTCCTCCTCATGGACTGCACCAGATTTTCCAGTTCTTGCTGTGAGATGTTACCCCACTCTTCCACCAAGGCACCTGCAAGTTCCTGGACATTTCTGGGGGGGAATGGCCCTAGCCCTCACCCTCCGATCCAACAGGTCCCAGACGTGCTCAATTGGATTGCGATCCGGGCTCTTCACTGGCCATGGCAGAACACTGACATTCCTGTCTTGCAGGAAATCACGGACAGAACGAGCAGTATGACTGGTGGCATTGTCATGCTAGAGGGTCATGTTAGGATGAGCCTGCAGGAAGGGTACCACATGAGGGAGGAGAATGTCTTCCCTGTAACGCACAGTGTTGAGATTGCCTGCAATGGCAACAAGCTCAATCCAATGATGCTGTTACACACCGCCCCAGATCATGATGGACCCTCCACCTCCAAATCCATCCCACTCCATAGTACAGGCCTTGGTGCAACGCTCATTCCTTCGACGATAAACACGAATCTGACCATCACCCCTGGTGAGACAAAACCGCTACTCGTCAGTGAAGAGCACTTTTTGCCAGTCCTGTCTGGTCCAGTGACGGTGGGTTTGTGCCCATAGATGACATTGTTGCCAGTGATGTCTGGTGAGGACCTGCCTTACAACAGGCATACAAGCCCTCAGTCCAGCCTCTCTCAGCCTATTGCGGACAGTCTGAGCACTGATAGAGGGATTGTGCGTTCCTGTTGTAACTTGGGCAGTTGTTGTTTCCATCTTGTACCTGTCCCGCAGGTGTGATGTTCGGATGTACCGATCCTGTGCAGGTGTTGTTACACGTGGTCGGCCACTGCGAGGATGATCAGCTGTCCGTCCTGTCTCCCTATAGCGCTGTCTTAGGTGTTTCACAGTATAGACATTGCAATTTATTGCCCTGGCCACATCTGCAGTCCTCATGCCTCCTTGCAGCATTCCTAAGGCACATCCACGCAGATGAACAGGGACCCTGAGCATCTTTCTTTTGGTGTTTTTCAGCGTCAGTAGAAAGGCCTCTTTAGTGTCCTAAGTTTTCATAACTGTGACTTACTTGCCTACCGTCTGTAAACTGTTGGTGTCTTAACGACTGTTCCACAGGTGCATGTTCATTAATTGTTTATGGTTCATTGAACAAACTTGGGAAACAGTGTTTAAACCCTTTACAGTGAAGATCTGTGAAGTTATATGGATTTTTACAAATTATCTTTGAAAGACAGGGTCCTGAAAAGGGTACATTTCATTTTTTGCTGAGTTCATATCTAAAAATGACCATATAGCCTAATTGTCACACCCTGCTCTGTTTCACTTGTCTTTGTGATTGTCTCCACCCCCCCCCCTCAAGTGTCGCCCATCTTCCCATTATCCCCTGTGTATTTATACCTGTGTTTTTGTTTGTCTGTTGCCAGTTCATCTTGTTTGTCAAGCCAACCAGCGTTTTTGTGTCAGCTCCTGTTTTTCCCCAGTCTCTCGTTTCTCATCCTCCTCATTTTATTAACCTTGCCTGTCCTGACCCTGTACCCACCCGCCTGACCAATCTGTCTGCTCCTGACCTTGAGCCTGCTTGCCGTCCTGTACCTTTGCCCCACCTCTGGATTACCGACCTCTGCCTGGCCTGACCCTGAGCCTGCCTGCCGTCCCATATCTTTCCCCCTGTTGCTATAATAAACATTGATACTTCAACACGGTCTGCATCTGGGTCTTACCTTGATACCTGATACTAATTGTTTAAAGCAAAACTATCGAAACTATTGCTGATGGTGAACTTGAAAAATCAAAATCAAATCTAATGTAATCCCCAATCAGAATGTAGCCTACCTATAGCCAGATGAGAGTTGTCTCTGATGGTAGCTTAGGCTACTTTTATGCCGGTAAAACACCATTTTCAATAGCACATTTGATCAAAATAACCTAGCAAATGACATGGGTTGTCACTCAACTAATGGCCTAATATTGTGCAAGTCATTTTACAAAAATGTGAATGCTGAAGGTGACACACAGATGTGACAGATGAGGAA
Organism: Oncorhynchus gorbuscha; assembly: GCF_021184085.1. Classification (NCBI taxonomy): domain Eukaryota; kingdom Metazoa; phylum Chordata; class Actinopteri; order Salmoniformes; family Salmonidae; genus Oncorhynchus; species Oncorhynchus gorbuscha. The sequence goes on from NC_060183.1 coordinate 20,685,108, forward strand.
TAGGCCTACCTCTCGTTAGTCAGCATGCGAGCTGTGTTCAGCCCGCAATTTGACTATGTTATTAATATTGCCTGGGTTTGTTCGGCATGCAAAATAGCTTGTAGATCAATGACTGCCAACCTAATTACATGCTTAGTTTGAGAGGACGCAGTTGTCACAAAAGATGAGAGGTATTTTTGGAAGGTAGAAAGAAAGTAATTTGAGCAACGAAAAAAAGTGTGAACCGGCGATTCTTTACTTTTGAATAGATTTGCTGGCTGATTTGCTGGTACAATTTGAATGGTTTGGGTTCCTGCTGACAGATGCACTCATATCTTAAACATTTTAACCTGGGACCGATGCGTATCGGTTACTTCTCTAAATGAATACCCATTGATGGTGCGTCACAGACACTGCGTACTTTTTGGAGACAGCGCTATGGTAGCTTGAAAAAGATTGGTAGGTGTGGTTGCTAACTAACTGTAAACAACCTCAGCTAGCTAACTAACCATCTTAGCTAACGGTGTGGTGAAACAATTCACTTGTTTACCATTAGTTAGCGGTGCTTCACTCTTTGCTAGCAAATGAAGGCTGTCTCGAAAACGGACAAATCCAATTCTGTTTATACTGTTGCAGTTTGTGATGTCTCCACTTTCCAAGCGTTTTGCTCGCCATCATTACTTGAGAGTTGGTTATTGTTGAAGCATCATTGCTATTTCCACCAGATCTCAACCAAACCTAAGATGTGTTTATTTCTGGTGTAGAAGACACAATCATCATGGTCAATGAAAATATAACAGAGTACAAGGGAACAGCAATGAGAAGCCTGGGCATCCTGAATGCATACCGATTGACATACTGAATACTGAATGACAGCCATCCCTGAACAGTCACCACTCCAGATTCGACAGCGGGTAATTCAATTCCCCATGACTACTCCAGATATTTTCACAGTCTTGCACTCACCATAAGCTTTCAAACACACACTTCATTTAACTATCTGCTCCTTCAAACGAAGCATTAGCATATTCCAGCTGCCGAGTGTCACATTAATTCGCACATTTTATGGCCCTTATTAAGGGCTGAGTTTAGTGTCTCTGCATTAGCCTGCTGCATCACATGAGTCGGGCGACACAGAAGGCACAATTTCATTAGGCCCTCAAAGACAAGGCAAGACAAGGTGCTAATCACAAGCATCAAAAATGGTGTATTCTTTTTATGTCACTAAAGCAAGACCACCTCAAAAGGGCAATTTCTGTAAAAAGAAATTGACGGGTTAAATCATAAGACTAAAGCAATTGATTACTATCGCTAATAAAATGGCTGCCGCTCACTCATGTCCTTACAATTCAATGGGGGTTGTATCATAATGTGTAAACAATTCTGAACCTGGTTGGTATATATACATTTTTACATTATGTGTTAGACAGACGTTCTTATCCAGAATAACTTACATGACCGATTAGGGATAAGTGCCTTGTTCAAGGGCACATTAACAGATTTTTCATTTAATTGGCTATGGGATTACGAACCAACAACCTTTCGGTTGTTACTGACCTAACACGTCCACAACATGCAACCCTCAGCCTTCATTGTGAGGCTATTTACGTGGTATTACGCAGTGGCTGGGACATATTCTCACCTCCTGCATTTCAATAGCTCTTCACACAAACACTCATGGAGTGTGGAAATGACAAGGTGACATTGTAAAACAACAGATGAGAGTGCATCATGTTTTTTTTTTATAAAGGGAGATGTAATTATTCATAGGCAACCTATATTTGACTTTGTGTATACATCAAATGTTATCACAATGAATATTCTCTCTGAAGTTAATTTCATCCTAGTTTTGACAGCATTTGCATACAAATATCGCAGGTTGACGTTTATTGCCATGAATCTTGCCCTGGAGGGAGAACTGAGTGATTTCCACTAGATGGGCCAACTGAAAAGTAAAAATTGTCTATATCATAAGAATGATAGAAAACAAAAATGTGCTTTTTGGTCTTACTTTTAAGGTTAGGGTTAGTGTTTTATTACTTTGTGGCTGTCTCCAGGCCAAGATTCATGACAATAAATGCCAACCTTCAAAAATATGTTTTTTTACGGAAGAGTGATCAGAAAAACAGCAATTTCTTAAAGAAAGAAATAAGCAAAAACTTTTGGTGTTCCCCAAAAGGCATGTGGGAGACTCCCCAAACATATGGAGGAAGTTACTCTGGTCAGATGAGACAAAAATGTTGCTTTTTGGCCATCAAGGAAATCTCTATGTCTGATGCAAACCCAACACCTCTCATCACCCAGAGAACACCACCCCCACAATGAAGCATGGTGTTGGCAGCATCATGCTGTGGGGATGTTTTTCATCGGCAGCGACTGGGAAACTGGTCAGAATTGAAGGAATGATGGATGGCGCTAGATACAGGGAAATTCTTGAAGGAAACCTGTTTCAGTCTTCCAGAGTATTCAAATCAAATCAAATGTATTTTAAATAGCCCTTCGAACATCAGCTGATATCTCAAAGTGCTGTACAGAAACCCAGCCTAAAACCCCAAACAGCAAGCAATGCAGGTGTAGAAGCACGGTGGCTAGGAAAAACTCCCTAGAAAGGCCAAAACCTAAGAAGAAACCTAGAGAGGAACCAGGCTATGTGGGGTGGCCAGGCCTCTTCTGGCTGTGCCAGGTGGAGATTATAACAGAGCATGGCCAAGATGTTCAAATGTTCATAAATGACCAGCATGGTCAAATAATAATAATCACAGGCAGAACAGTTGAAACTGGAGCAGCAGCACGGCCAGGTGGACTGGGGACAGCAAGGAGTCATCATGCCAGGTAGTCCTGAGGCATGGTCCTAGTGCTCAGGTCCTCCGAGAGAGAGAAAGAAAGAGAGAACTAGAGAGGGCATACTTAAATTCACACAGAACACCGGATAGGACAGGAGAAGTACTCCAGATATAACAAACTGACCCTAGCCCCCCGACACATAAACTACTGTAGCAAGTGCTATGATGGGGTCTAAAACCAGACTGAAGCATTTCATATACATTGTTTGTCTTCGGGAAGGCAGTGAGTTGCTGCGCAACAGCCTTTTCTAAAAAAATTGAGAGGAATGGAAGATTCGATATATGCCGATAGTTTTTTATATTTTCTGGGTCAAGGTTTGGCTTTTTCAAGAGAGGAGTTTGGTACACATCCGGTGGATAGAGAGTCGTTTATTATGTTCAACATAGGAGGGCCAAGCACAGGAAGCAGCTCTTTCAGTAGTTTAGTTGTAATAGGATCCAGTATGCAGCTTGAAGGTTTAGAGGCCATGATTATTTTCACCATTGTGTCAAGAGATATAGTACTAAAACACTTGAGCATCTCTTTTGATCCTAGGTCCTGGCAGAGTTGTGCAGACTCAGGACAACTGTGCTTTGAAGGAATATGCAGATTTAAAGAGGAGTCCGTAATTTGCTTTCTAATAATCATGATCTTTTCCTCAAAGAAGTTCATGAATTTATTACTACTGAAGTGAAAGCCATCCTCTCTTGGGGAATGCTGCTTTTTAGTTAGCTTTGCGACAGTATCAAAAAGGAATTTCGGATTGTTATTATTTTCCTCAATTAAGTTGGAAAAATAGGATGATCGAGCAGCAGTAAGGGCTCTTCGGTACTGCACGGTACTGTCTTTCCAAGCTAGTCAGAAGACTTCCAGTTTGGTGTGGCGCCATTTCCGTTCCAATTTTCTGGAAGCTTGCTTCAGAGCTCGGGTATTTTCTGTGTACCAGGGAGCTAGTTTCTTATGAGAAATGTTTTTAGTTTTTAGGGGTGCAACTGCATCTAGGGTATTGCGCAAGGTTAAATTGAGTTCCTCAGTTAGGTGGTTAACTGATTTTTGTCCTCTGGCGTCCTTGGGTAGACAGAGGGAATCTGGAAGGACATCAAGGAATCTTTGTGTTGTCTGTGAATTTATAGCACGACTTTTGATGTTCCTTAGTTGGGGTCTGAGCAGATTAATTGGTGCAATTGCAAACGTAATAAAATGGTGGTCCGATAGTCCAGGATTATGAGGAAAAACTTCAAGATCCACGACATTTATTCCATGGAACAAAACTAGGTCCAGAGTATGACTGTGACAGTGAGTGGGTCCATAGACATGTTGGACAAAACCCACTGAGTCGATGATGGCTCCAAAAGCCTTTTGGAGTGGGTCTGTGGACTTTTCCATGTGAATATTAAAGTCACCAAAGATTAGAATATTATCTGCTATGACTACAAGGTCCGATAGGAATTCAGTGAACTCAATGGGGAATGCTGTATATGGCCCAGGAGGCCTGTAAACAGTAGCTATAAAAAGTGATTGAGTAGGCTGCATAGATTTCATGACTAGAAGCTCAAAAGAAGATTTGAGACTGGGATGGAGGTTCACCTTCCAGCAGGACAATGATCCTAAGCATACTGCTGAAGTAACACTCGAGTGGTTTAAGGGGAAACATTTAAATGTCTTGGAATAGCCTAGTCAAAGCCCAGACCTCCATACAATTGAGAATCTGCGGTATGACTTAAAGATTGCTGTACACCAGCAGAACACATCCAACTTGAAGGAGCTGGAGCTGTTTTGCCTTAACGAATGGGCAAAAATCCCAGTGGCTAGACGTGCCAAGTTTATAGAGACATACCCCAAGAAACTTGCAGCTGTAATTGCTGAAAAAGGTGGCTCTACAAAGTATTGACTTTGGAGGGGGGAATAGTTATGCACGCTCAAGTTTTTGTTTTTTTGTCCTATTTCTTGTTTGTTTCACACAAAATAATATTTTGCATCTTCAAAGTGGTAGGCATGTTAGGCAAATCAAATGATACATACCCCCCAAAAATCCATTTTAATTCGAGGTTGTAAGGCAACAAAATAGGATAAATGCCACGGGGGTTAATACTTTCGCAACCTACCTAATTCTGTTCTCCCCATTGACGACCGTTGGTGAGCAGGCAAGAGGTGAGGCTGGGGTTGAGGTCTTTATATGCATCTAATAAGTAGAAAATAAGCAACAAAGAGACAGCCAAGTGGTAAATTCCATTATGTTCCAAAGAAAGGACAAAGCTTTTTGCTAATGCACTTCTTAAACAAAATGACACTACTAGTTGTATCTGCTTGGCTGGGGAATTAGCTTACTATTTTGTCAAGCTGGGTATTTTTTTAATACAACTTTTGACATAACACACATTGCCTGTCTTTGCTGATGAAGCTGCTTGTGTCATCAGGGCAGTAACTCGGGCCACTATCAGAGGCCTCATGACGGCATGTCCTTTCTAAAGGAGTCGAAGGAGACTGGCAACAACAGAGGAGGTGTCACAAGTGTATTTGTGTTGCATGGCACTTTTCTTCTGAGGTCTTGCCTGACAAGCTGTAAAAATAGTAAGTGAACAGTGAATTCATTTTTGGAGGTCTCTAAACCATTGCAATCACATTGCTGGACATAGTCAAACCAACCTTTGCTCCTTTTGGTAGGTCCCGGCATCCATTCATGACCAGGGGATCCGTCTGTGCACTTTGTCTAACAGAAAAACAGGGTCAATTATTGTCATCATCCCTTATAAACATAACTTGAGAAATAACGTAATCTCATTTGGAAGCTAATTCTATGCTTGGATTACATTCTGGCCGGTGACGCCATTATGCTATGCAATCCACTGTGATGTGTTTTACTATGGCCTGAGGTTGGTTTGAATTTGTTGCTGCTAGATAGTATAGCTGCATCCATATATTTATTTGTGCCCTAAAGACATGGATTGCACCTCGCAGACTGTTTAGTCTAAATTACATTAATTTAGAGTGGCATGGAAATACGATTACATTGCTAAAGTAGGGAAATAATTAGTAGGAAACAGCTCATCAAATTTACTTTAGAGAGATGTCAATGTTGCCATTACTGTTCCTAGCAATGTTTGTCAAAAATGGTTAGCAATGCTATTGTTAGCTGGCAAAAAAATAGAGTGGTCCCCTCAATCTTAGTTAGCTGGCTAAAGTTATACTGCATCTAAAGTCAATCTGGCAACATCACATTCATGACAAAAGGGTTTCCTACAAGTTGTAATGTGGTAGAATAATGTTAGCCAGGTAGCTAGCTAGTTGGTAGCTAGCAGTGGCAGTCAGTGCCGTATAAGATGAGGGAAGACTATTTATTTTTCATGATCATGGCCTTATTTCTATTATAGCATATTGGATGACTGTCATTCATATTCCATTCACCCAGTTCAATGTAACAACTATAGGTTTAGGCTACTACATGATACTCAAATTGTCCCTATACCCATCATGAGGTTGCTACAACCTAGTCTATGAATGACAGTTTACAACGTAGGTGCACATTTGAGGTGACAGACAGGGGCACATGGACATACAGTGACATTCAATACCGCCTTGCACACTCTTGCCTGCAACTAGCTGATATAGGGTGTAATCATTAGTCCAGCAGTTGCAAATGAGAGTTTCTATTGGACATATTCAGGTATGTTTATCCCCGTTTTGATCCATTTACTTTTGTTGAAGAAACATTTTTCAATAGAATCGGAGGAATGAATGCACCCATGATCACGCATAAAGACAGTTCACTTTCATAGCAGCCACGTTGTATTCCTGTAGTCCTCTCACCTCTTCCCTTCGCTTGTCGACTTCAATGCACAACACATCAGATGTATCTGACCAGGCGTAAAAAACAAACCGCTACACACCGCCTACACCGTTGTCGCCATATTAGCTAAAGTAACGTCATAGTAAGCATAGCTAATAGAACTAATGCGTTAGTAAACCCGTGAAAATCATGCAGTAATGTTACAGTGTACAGTCAGTAAGCAGTTACACAGGCAGTCCCGGTGGCAATAAATTAGTAAAACCAAAAGCTTACTTTGACTTGGAAGAGTTCCAGTGATGTGTTGGAAAGTTCTAGCCAGCTAGCTAACATATCATCCCTCTGTTTGAGCAGGGTGTTTCAGTAGGCTAAACTAGCTAGCTGCATTTGCTAGCTAAATAAGTTAAACTTGAAGTGAAAAAAAGACAATCTCTCTCTATTTCTCTCTTGCTTCTCCTTAATTTTGGAAGAAATTAATTTGTTCAGAATTGTTCAACTACTGTATTTCTCTCTCTTTGAGTCAACTACTCAACAGATTTGATTCAGTGCTAGCTGTAGCCTATGCTTTCAGTACTAGATTAATTCTCTGATACTTTGACTTTGTAGACAACATGTCAGTTCATGCTGATAGGTTGGAGGACGTCCTCTGGAAGTTGTCATAATTACTGAGTAAGACTATGGAAGGGGGTGAGAACCATGAGCCTCCTCGTATTGAAGTCAATGTACCCAGAGGCGGACAGAAGCTAGCTGTCCTCCGGCTACACCATGGTGCTACCCTAGAGAGTGCTGTTGAGGCTACTGTAGACCTTCTTTGCAAAATAGGGTGTTTTAATCAAGTATTTGGTGATTTTATGAAATTTAGTATAGTTTTGTCTAAAAAGGATTACTTTTTAAATGTTTAGAATTGTTTTTTTTTTTAAATAAGAAATTCCCTGACGAGGATGGTCCTCCCCTTCTTCCTCTGAGGAGCCTTCATTGGGATCTAGCTAGCTAACGTCAGCTATTCTAGCCATGTTAGCGATAATGATTATTAAAATATACATCACCAGATACATAACCAGCAGTCTATGGTCTAGCTACTGGTATACTCACCACCATTGGGGACCAATGAACTCCAACCACCTACAGTATTCTGCATGATATAGGGTCTTTCTGCATGGCATGCAAACCATATTGTTGGCTGGGCATCCTGCTGGAAACATGCATTGCATGGTCAATCCCTATAGGGCTTTTTCGTCTCAAACGGCAGCGATCCTTTGAACGTGTTGGTTGGGGGCGATGAAACAACGGAGCCCCATTCAATGAAGGGAAGCAAAGTGGGCGGAGAGGCGATTTGCACATGGAGCTCGGCAAAAGGGGTTATGATTTGTTGACATAATTGTAAAACCAATCTTCATTTACTTGTTGTGACGCACTGAGGTTTCAATCTCTATTTAGCCAAGACTGACTTTGACCAAAATGATCCTGTTTACACTTTGTAGTCAATTATGACACTAGAATATATATTTCTGACTCATATCGATGCTACACAGGTTGTTTTCAAAAAAGAGTTGTTGATTTCTAGGGGCCGTCGCTCCTTAACCTGATTGTCATCCAGTCGGCCTCAGCTGATTAATCAATAAGGCCAGTCCATCATTAAAATATGAAACACTTGGAACATGGCTTGCATTCACTAGATGCACGAGGGACACAGCTGTAAACACTCCATGTCAGATACTGTGTTATGTGTGTAAGAACTGTATGTAATATTCCTAAGAAAAACTGTTTTGAAATGCTGGGCGCCAGAAAAGGTCATTTGATGGGTAGGAGTGTTTATGTGAGCATAGCTTTTGCTGGCGAACTAGACAGCTACACCAAACAACTCTTGATACACATCAGGCTCTTCTCTTTAGCAAAGGAGGCTGAGGAGAGGAGGAGGTACTGGGAGAGATTCAATAGACCACGTTGAGACAGTTGACCATATGCTGCTGTAGCAGGGGGTGGGGTTGAACTAACAGCATCATCTGTATAAACCCTTCCTTAATGATGCTGGGTTCATACATACCTACATACTGTATGTATAGTACACACTCAATGACACACACATACACAGACCACCCCCTCCACACACACAACATCCACACATCATCAAATCAATGGCCAGTGTCAACGTTATTAGCCACAGTACTTACCACATTCATATCGAATCCCCTTGACAAAGGGTCTCTCCACACTTCAAACACACACGCTAACATACGACCCCCTGCTGAAAGCATAGGTTATCAAACCATCGGGGTGCTTTGGTGTAAGACCTTGGTGTGTCCCTGCAGGCTGACCTTGAAGGCTCCCCCAGGTAGTATGGCCATGTGGCGTGGAGTGTGTTGAAATCAATTAGATCTGGCCCAGCTGTTGATTTATTCATCAATAAGCAGTGTAGTGGGAGGTCTGCAGTGGTGGCAGGAAACTGAAGCCTCCCGCAGGGTTAATATTTAAAGGGGCCCTTTGACTCTCAGACTCTCTGGTCAAGTGAGGGCCACACTGGGCTCTTACAGTATGTTCACCCTGCTGAAGTTGGACAATATGCCCATTTTGTTCCTTGACTTGTTCAAATGACATGTGTTTGAAGTCTAACTTAACAGTTACTTTATATCGGTAAGTTAATGACATTTCAGTATCTTTGGCAATTCAGATGTTTCCCATAAACAGATGTTTTACTCACTCAGAATAATAAAATAATAATCTACATCCACTTCATAATGTTGAGTAATTATGTTGTAGTTACCACAGTAATTAAAGAGTATTAAGTATTCTGTCCCTAAATCACCTCACATTCTGAAGCATAAATTAGATTTGGATGTTTCCAGCCTATTAAAAGTGAATGAAATAAAAAAGCTGCAAAAAGCTATTATGTCCCTGGATGCTACTTTGGTTAAGAATGACTTTGTGTGCATTGAGCTTCATTTTTGTTTTCAAAGACAATACGTCCTCCTGTGAGCATCATTTCACAATTCCGTAAAGCTTTAAGACCTCATTTCCTCTTTCTTGGCTTCTGTAACAACACGACTTGTATCTGGGTTTAGAAACAAACCCAAAGGTCTTTGAAGAAAATCAGTCAACTGATTTCCTAACTTCTTGGCCTGTCTAAATGTATCTATTCCTTTTGTGCAATGTTCTTGAGGTAGATAGGCTAGAACTCACGTTGTATGTCAGCACACTGGGAGATTTTCATTTCCTATTTTTCTGATGTATTTTTCCCTTCAAAGGAGAGGCGCTTTGATGTCCCTCAAATCTCATTAGTGTTGGGGAACGGTGGCGGCAGAGGCCGATTTCCACCGGTTGGCCAGCTCCCCGAGAACGAGATGAGAGAGACAAATCCCTGCAGAGCAGAATCAAAACGGACGTGGCCCGCCGAGAGGGGGTGCACGTTGCCGACCTCCTTGCTCTGTGGCGGAGGCGTAGCTTGTTTAGCGGTGATTAGCAACACCCAGCGTGGCGGGGTGAGTCATTCCCGCTACCACTCACTGCACACAAACGGAAACATCAACTGGTAAACATATTCGCTCTCTCACACTCTCCCAAAACAGACCCAGGCACAATGACAAACAATTTTGTTTTGGTAATGACAGACTTTGTGAGGATGTTTTCTGATTAGTTCTCTACCTGTCTGGTCCTTCTTCCTAGAATTGGTGGGTAATGGTTTCAGTACTGACTTCATGCTGAGAGCAAATCCTGTTCAAAGCTGGTAGATTAGACGATGCTGTTCCTTGTGGCTCTACAATGCAGACCTGTATGAGAAAGTCTCAAGACCTCATCTTCCATCAGCGTGCAACCTGCTGACAAGCCCATATCAGCCATCCAACAACAGAACCACAGCTGAAGCACCATGGTCATTTGATATCTTCCATCCACTTTATCCATCTCTAATGAGGATACGGCTGAGATCAGCCTCAAATGATGTTCAATATTCTCACGAAGTACAAGGACATATATCCTCGTTACACTGATGAATCAATCCTTGTGCCCTCAAACCATGTAGGGCCGAAGTGAGGCTGCGGTGTCTGATTGGACTAATGTGTTACGGTTATGACTGGGTTATGCGTATGATTTATGAAGAGTGGGGGAGTGTCTGAGTCAGTGCCAAATACGGGCTCTCTGTACAGGGGGGGCGTCTGTTTGCATTACAGTGTTTGTGATGGTATGGACTGTTTATGGGTGCTGTACTGTGAACGCCCGCTCTGCTCTCGCTCTCGCTCTGTTTACGTTAGTTAATGTTGAGATTTCCATGCTGCGTGGATGTCAGTATCTGCCAATGGGCAGCATATGGAAGTATGTAAGTCCACGGCCAGTGCGGTCGGACCACAGGGTTCAAGGCTTCTTGAGATGCTCTTAGACCGCTAGCTCAGATACTTACAGAAAACAAACATTTATTCAACCGTTCCTCACCAGAGTGCGTTTAAGAGAGCAGAGCCATTTAGACACTGATGAAAGCAGGCTGCTCTTTACAGCTCCACGTCTCACCAACAAACTATATAGCTGCAGTGTAATGGCTGGAAAATGTCTCTCTCTCTCTATTTCTATCTCGCTATAAACACACTCACAGTATGCTTCCTTTACGTCTCCTTACCCTCTCACACTAAATATGTTCCCCCCGCCTCTACATCAACTAACCTGACAGGCAGTCACACACACACACACACACACACACACACACACACACACACACACACACACACACACACACACACACACACACACACACACACACACACACACACACACACACACACACACACACACACACACACACACACACACACACACACGCACGCACGCACGCACGCACGCACGCACGCACACATGACACATGACAGATTCCTGCCTGGACACACTCTCAGCATGCTGCCTTATTCATAACAAATGAGGGTGTTTAGTATTTATTAGGATCCCAGCAGCAGCTATTCTTCCTGTGGGTCCAAACAGGATTAAAACAATTCCATAACACATCATAAATAAAACCATACAGTATACAAGACATGATTACATTATTACTGTGTTATTACAAATCTACAATATAAAATGTACAATACAGGGCCTCCCGAGTGGCGCAGCGGTCTAAGGCACTGCATCGCATTGCTTGAGGCTTTGCTTTTGCACAGTTGGCCCAGCGTCGTCCAAGTTAGGGGAGGGTTTGGCCAAGGGGGCTTTACTTGGCTCATTGCACTCTAGCGACTTCTTGTGGCAGGCCAGCCGCCTGCCAGCTGACTTTGGGCGTCAGTTGAACGGTGTTTCCTCCGACACATTCTGAATTGAGTGGGCAGGTGTTAAGTAGCGCGGTTTGGCGCGTCATGTTTCGGAGGACATATGACTCGGCCTTCGTCTCTCCCGAGCCCGTTGGGGAGTTGCAGCAATGAGACAAGATTGTAATTGGATATCATGAAATTTAGGAGAGAAGGGGGGTAGAATACAAAAAAAGATGTATACAAATAAAATGTACAATACTACAATATCACAGTAATACAATGTGTGTGCAGAGTGTTAGTGTGTGTGCGTAAGCGTGTGTGTGTGTGTGTGTCTCTTCACAGTCTGCGTTCTACCGTGAGTTGTTGTTTTATCTGGGGGGGGGGGTATTTTAGATCTGATTTCACTCCTCGCTTTACTTACTTGATGTGGAAGAGAGTTCCATGTAGTCATGGCTCTATGTAGTACTGTGCATTTCACAGAGTCTGTTCTGGATTTGGGGACTGTAAAGAGACCCCTGGTGGCATGTCTTGTGGGGTATGTATGGGTGTCTGAACTGTGTGCTAGTCGTTTGAACAGATCAATGCCTCTCACAAAGACAAGCATGATGCAGTCAATCTCTCCCCTATTTGAGCGAGGAGAGATTGACATGCATGTTATTGATATTAGTCCTCCGTGTACATTTAAGAGCCGGTCTGTTCTGTCCTGGGCCACCTGAAATTTGCCTATGTCCTTCTTTGTGGCACTTGGCAATATAACTGGGAAGTAGTCCAGGTGTGAAAAGATTAGGGCCTGTAGGACTGGTCTGTTGATTGTGTATGTTTGCGTATGATTTGCATGGAGGCCCTGATCACCGGCTGATCTAGGAGCTGTGAAAGCAGTGGAGCTCTGAGTCTAGAGCACACGTGTTGTAAGGTCTCATGGACACAGAACTGCTGTCACTGGTACTGTTATACAGGAAGACCCAAGGAGACACCAGGTGTAGGAAAAAAAAGAACTGAGACTAAAGACTGTTGTTCAGAGAGAGACAGGGCGAGAAGAAGTAGGGAGAGAGGGTTATATGAGGAATGAAGGGAGCAGATGAGGGTAGAGATGGTAGCATAAGTGAAGAAATTCTCCAAAATAAAGCAATTCATTCCGAATGGAGAAGATCGAGCAATCTGACATAGTCTTGATATTTTGTAAACAACTGGTACGTTTTTAAAAATCTCACCATCCTATTTCCACTCAAAGTTTCATTGATAGATTTTGATAAAACAGGAAGTCACATATTATTGAGCTTGAAACAGATAACATGCTGACTACACCGGTCATGGGGGTTCATCCACGTGCGCCATCGTGTACATATTGATTTGTTTATTCCCACCAGACGTGATCATGACACGCAGGTTAAAACACCAAAATCAACTGTCAATCAATTATGTTACTTCCGGGGCAGGTAGAAACACACAACATCTTCATGGACATTTAGCTAGTTCGCTGATGATAATTCATTTGTCCTGGGAGTTGGGGTATTATTTTACCTGACATGCATATGGTCCTCGTCTTTGTAGAATTTTGAACTGGGTGTCATACAAAATCCTGTGTTTTTCTACTCCAACGATCGATCCACAGATAAAAAGGGAAACCTTAGCTGTCTTTAATTATTCTCTCCTCATTTGTATCTTCCTGAGGGCACTTCAAATCAAATCGAAGTTTATTGGTCCCGTGCACAGTTTAGCAGGTGTTATATCGATACAGCGAAATGGTTGTGTCGCTGGCTCAAACACCTAAAATGTAAAGAGTAAATACAACAAAAAAAGGCAAGAAATCAAGAACAAATCAATCAAATTAACAACCCAAATAGCACTGTAGCAGTATCAAAATGCAATCTATACATACATACACCGAGGGAATTCACACAAGCTAAACAAAAAATGATACGCTATATATACACAAACGTATGTGGACATCCCTTCAAATGAGTGGTTTCGGCTATTTCAGCCACACCCATTGCTGACAGGTGTATAAAATCGAGCTCACAGCAATGCAGTCTCCATAGACAGACAATGACAGGAGAATGGCCTTACCCAAGAGCTTGTGACTTTCATCATGGCACCGTCATAGGATGCCACCTATCCATCAAGTCAGTTCATCAAATGTCTACCCTGCTAGAGCTGCCCCGGTCAACTTTAAGTGCTGCTATTGTGAAGTGGAAACGTTGAGGAGCAACAACAGCTCAGCTTGACAGCTCAGCTGTCAAGTGGTAGGCCACCCAAGCTCACAGAACTTCACCGCCAAGTACTGAAGCGCATAGTGCGTAAAAATTGTCTGTCCTCGGTTGCAACACTTACCACCTATTTCCAAACTGCCTCTGGATGCAATGTCAGCACAATAACTGTTCATCGGGAGCTTCAAGAAATGGGTTTCCATGGCCGAGCAGCTGCACACAAGCCTAAGATCACCATGCGCAATGACAAGCGTCGGCTGGAGTGGTGTAAAGCGTGCCTCCATTGGAAATGCTTTCTCTGAAGTTATGAATCACACTTCACCCTCTGGCAGTCCGACGGACGAATCTAAGTTTTGCGGATGCCAGGAGAATGCTACCTGCACGAATGCACAGTACCAACTGTAAAGTTTGGTGGAGGAGGAATAATGGTCTGAGGCTATTTTTCATGGTTCGTGCTATGCCCCTTAGATCCAGTGAAGGGAAATCTTAACACTACAGCATACAATGACATTCTAGACGATTCTGTGCCTTCAACTTAATGGCAAAAGTTTGGGGAGGGCCCCTTCCTGTTTCAGCATAACAATGCCCTCATGCACAAAGTGAGGTCCATACAGAAATTGTTTGTTGAGATTGGTGTGGAAGAACTTGATTGGCATGCACACAGCCCTGACCTCAACTCCATCGAACATCTTCGGGATGAATTTGATACGCCGACTGCGAGCCAGGCTTAATCGGCCAACATCAGTGCCCAACCTCACTAATGCTCTTGTGGCTGAATGGAAGCAAGTCCCCGCAGCAATGTACCAACATCTAGTGGAAAGCCTTCTCAGAAGAGTGGAGGCTGTTATAGTAGCAAAGGGGTACCAACTCCATAGTAAATGTGCATGGTTTTTGGAATGAGATGTCAGACGAGCAGGTGTCCACATACTTTTCATCATGTAGTGCATGTACAGCAGTAAACGTAATTAGAGTGAGTTATGTCAATAATACAGTATATAAATAAATATGTGGTTTGTATACCATGTATGTGTACATTTATTAACGTGTGCACACGCAATGTTTGCATGTAAGAGTGGAGTGGAGATGAGATGATCAGCCTCAATACTTCCTACAGTGGCAGGGCTGATCCTTAAGGTGAAATGATCAAAGCATGAGTTGATATACAGCTGAGTCGTGAAGGATGCACTTTTGCTAAGTGCAAACTAATTGCTGTGTATTGATGTGTGTTGTCATGATGTTGTGCTAAACTTCCATGGCTTCTTTACGCTTTATGGGATCCCTTCAGTTGATAACATCCTCATACAGTGTATAGAGAATGAAACAGGAATACCGCTATGCTATCTTGTATCGAGTGTATGGAAAGTATGCCTATATATCGCACATATGACTTCAATGTCTTGCTGGATTTTGTGAAGGTGTAATGTCACTGTTAAATATTTTTGAACCATCGCCTGAGCTTGGGATCCTCCTTTCTTTTCCTTTAGGTTTAGACACATCAAGTGAAGTCTCGCTTACCCAAACCGCTGAGGCAGTTCACAGCATACTGCTGTTCCATATCGCTTCCATTACCTGCGGTGCGTCAACATTACCACAATTATCCACTTGTGACGATTTCCTCTGAATTATAACGTGGCCAATTTCGGGTTTGTGTTCTTCACTTTCTGAAATAGCTTTTTCAATCACAATTCCAAATGGATACTGTAACGAGTGGTCAGATTTATTTCCATCCACTTTGAATAAAAACTGAAAGCCAATGAGGTGGATACCATCAGATATGGAACTAAACTGAACAAAAATATAAACGCCACATGTAAAGTGTTGGTCCCATGTTTCATGAGCTGAAAAAAAAGATCCCTGAATTTTTCCATACTCACAAAAAGCATGTCTTTCTTATTTTATGCACACATTTGTTTACATCCCTGTTAGTGAGCAATTCTCCTTTGCCAAGAAAATCTATCCACATGACCGGTGTGGCATATCAAGAAGCTGATTAAACAGCATGATCATTACACAGCTGCACCTTGTGCTGGGGACAATAAAAGGTCACTCTTAAATGTGCAGTTTGGTCACACAACATAATGCCACAGATGTCTCAAGTTTTGAGGGAGCGTGCAATTGGCATGCTGACTTGCAGGAATGTCAACCAGAGCTGTTTCCATATAATTTAATGTTAGTTTCTCTACCATAAGCCGTCTACAATGTCGTTTTAGAGATTTTGGTAGTATTTCGAACCGGCCTCACAACCGCAGACCACGTGTAACCACGCCAGCCCAGGACCTCCACATCCGACTTCACTTGCAAACGGACACCTGATGAGGAGGAGGAGGAGTATGCCTGTAATAAGCCCTTGTGCGTGAAAACTCATTCTGATTGGCTGGGCATGTCTCCCCAGTCGGTAAGCCTATGCCCTCCCAGGCCCACCCATGGCTGGGTCCCTGCCCAGTCATTTGAAATCCATAGATTAGGGCCTATTGAATTTATTTCAATTGACTGATTTCCTTATATGAACTGTAAACTCAGTAAAATCGTTGAAATTGTTGCATGTTGCGTTTATATTTTGTATAGTATGATGTTGCACTTAAAGCTCTTTCTTTCTGCGTTCTGTACCTATTCAACCCCAGTGCCCCAAATCCGGATGGGGTAACAACATATTGAAACTTTCTCTTTGAAGGCCTCTTTCAGGTGAAGCATCGAATGAAAAGCTCAAGTGACCTGACAATGGTCCGCTCAGCTCAGGGTGCAACAGTGATACCCAGTGATCTCCCTGCAGCACATTTCACAGTCTGCAGCCCACCCTAATCACACACTCAATGGGCCACCAGGAGCCAGCCTGGGTTATACAGTAGGGTATGTACAACAACACACAGAGCACAGACTGGCAGGGAGCAGCGTTTCATTTGACCTATTTAGAGACAATAAATAAGGGTGTGTGGGGGTGGATTTGTGGTGTGTGTGTGTGTGTGTGTGTGTGTGTGTGTGTGTGTGTGTGTGTGTGTGTGTGTGTGTGTGTGTGTGTGTGTGTGTGTGTGTGTGTGTGTGTGTGTGTGTGTGTGTGTGTGTGTGTGTGTGTGTGTGTGTGTGTGTGTGTGTGTGTGTGTGTGTGTGTGAGAGAGAGTGAGAGAGTTTGAGAGAGAGAGAAAGTTTGAGAGAGAGAGAAAGTGAGAGAGAGAGAGAAAGTGAGAGAGAAAGCGAGAGAGCAAGAGAGTGAGAGAGAATGCGAGAGAGCAAGAGAGTGAGAGAGAATGTGCTGAGAATGTAACAGGTAGCATGCCATAACACAAGGCTCTCAATATTGATGACAACCATCCTGTAAAGAGCATAATGCATTGCTGACTGCGAGATCTTCCACATAGGTTGAACATGTAGGCAGGTTTTCTTTACTTTATATTTGCGTGTGTGTCTGTACAGTGTGTTAAATGTAGATATTCTTATTGTCCCATAAACCATGTCAACTGGATTTGCTGAGAATCTTCACAACATCCGAAGAGAACCCACATCGAAACCCCCGTTGTGGAACGAATATAGCTGTTCCACTGTTCTAAATTCTTAGGAAAAAAGGTGCTATCCAGAACCTAAAAGGTTTCTTTGGCTGTGCCCATAGGAGAACCCTTTGATGAACCCTTTTGGTTCTAGGTAGAACCCTTTCCACAGAGTGTTCTACACGGAACTCAAAATAGTTCTACCTGGAATCAAAAATTGTTCTCCTTTGGGAACAGCCGAAGAACCCTTTTTGGACCGCTTTTTTCTAACAGTGTATACTGTAGTGTCCATCCCACATGTATCCCAGTCTCTCTTGGAACACTGCATAACCACATGTATATGATGTACTAGGCCAGCGGTGACTGGATCTGGAGGTTGTGATGTACAAGCTTTCTGCCTCAATAAAAAACATAGGGATGTGTGTGTGTGTGTGTGTGTGCATCTGTTTGTGTGCCGGAGTGATCCTGAATGCTCTGAAGCACATGTGCCCACTCAGGCATCACATCCAAGCCCATTACCTCTGCAAGGTTCCCTTACTCTTGATCAGTGGCTATTTTAGCATGTAAATCTTGGTGGGGCAAAACAGCAAAAAAGAAATGCATAAATGCCAGCAAAGCATCTACACAACACAATCACAGTACATTCATTGCACTATAACAGTGACAAGCAGTGCCAACAAAACTGCTAGGGCCCACATAAAGGTTTCTCAACAGCAGAGTCCCGACACGTTACCACTGCTACACCTGGATACCTTGACTGGCAGTGAAACAGTTCATTCAGCCTCATTTACTGCCTTTAAAAAAACATAGTTGATATGGCTGACTTGCTTAAACAAATGTGGTTTCTACTGACAATTGATATGTATAAACTATGACATAAGAGGACAACGAATGGATAAGAGGCAATCCGACGAGCGGACAAGAGGCAATCCAAAATTTTAATTAAGACTTTAGTGAGTGAGCTAGGACAAATGTAGTCAATATAACCATTTTTTTCAGCACTTTTGAAATGTACAGTGACAGAATTCAGAACATGCTCCATACTTACAGTATTCTCCCTGTACAATAAGTCAGAACCGTAGGATAAATAAAGTGGGCATATAAGCAGACAATGAAAACTCTTACAATATTGGATGATGACATTTCTCTAAAACAGGCTATAGGCTACATGTGCTCCACCAACAGCTAACAACATACACTTAGTATTACCTTCTTAGCTACAGTATACATATCTCCCTGGCATATAACATAATTTATGCAGCAGCATACAATAGATTTTTGGACTCATATAAATTGTTGTGCTGTGCTCACTTGAACAGGAAGGTGGCGCGGTGGTCCTTTGTTGGCAAATTTTGTCTACTTTGTCATCAAAGTCTGGCATTCTCTGGATTTATGGTGCTCTCACAAAAACTGGGAACTCTGAAAAAAAATAAGGTGGAATCATGATGACGTCAGTGATCTTCATGTCGGAGCTCTAGAAAGAGGCCTGAGTTCCCAACTTGCAATTCCGAGTTGGATGACCGTTCAAAACCTATGTTCCCAGTCAGAGCTCATTTTTTTCAGAGTTCCCAGTTGTCTTGAACGCACTATAGTCAGATTTACCAGTTCCAAGTTTCCAGTTGTTTTGAGCGTGGCAGAAGTCATGTTGGATTGACAGCAAGGCCAATGTTGAATGTTTATCCTTTTAAGCTTGGAAAAGAGACCCTTAAACAAAGACTTAGGACCACACACCAATTACACTGAATAGCAGGCTAGTGATTGCTTTGCAATGCTTGCAGATAGCCACTGATTCCTTCTATACCACTCATTGTTGAATTTGCAATTTCCAACTTGTTGTGTAATGTTTATGTCCAATGGCCGATGAGCACCAATACGTTATCTTTAATTTCTCTTCATTATTTATTTTCATAGGACAAGGATTGAAAAGGGCTTTCCAGTAGATTGCCTACTTGATTCATGATGATCACTGCTTGTCTAGCTTGCTACAGTAGCTAAGATTTTGAAAGTATGATGGTGCCATGATGTTAGTTTTTTTGCGTTGTTTGTAACTATTTTTTAAACTTATGTTGTACATAATGTTGCTGCTACCGTCTCTTACGACCGAAAATAACTTCTGTACATCAGAAAAAGTCAGATGCAAAGGATATACTGCTTTCTCAGGAACGGGCCCAAATCCCTGTCATTTGTGTGAAGAAAAGACAGAGAAAAAGGGGGCAGAGGTCGGGCTGCTCTCTGAGAATCTGTTTGTGAATAAACTTCCACTACCATCCGTTCTATTGGCCAATGTGAAATCATTGGGGAAAAAATGGATGATATATGATCAAGACTATCCTACCAACGGGACATTCAAAATGGCAATATCTTATGTTTCCCGTGTCGTGGCAGAATGATGACACAGATAATATAGAGCTGGCGGGATTTTCCATGCATCGGCAGGACAGAGAAGCTCCGTCTGGTAAGACGAGGGGCGTGGGTGTGTGTCTATTTGTTTACAATGACGGCCTACCCCGACCAAACCCGGACAACTGTGTGCCGTAACCTGCCTAAACGATTAGGAGCATGTGACAAATAAAGTTTGATTAGATTTAGTTCGATCAGTCCAATCAAAGCTACTGTAGATATAACGTGATTTGACTTCATTTTATTTTGTGGCCAACAACATTGAGCCTTCTTGGATGAGCCTTATTGGATGGGCACTTCTAATGTAACTCTATGGCAGCACCCAAGGGGCTCGCCTTTCGAGCTCTACCCTTAGATTTTGTGGTGAAGTAGTGTCCCCATGAGTGACAGAACACTGAGCCAATCACGGCGCAACTAGAAAACCATACCAACCCCTACGGACCGAATTTTCCGTTGGCTGCCCCACCACCACAGAAAGCACTGGGCTAGGCTGAAACACCTGCATTTTGGAGCTGCCTTACTCAAGAAAGCAAAAAAGAGACCAAGTTTGTATGCGGCTTTATTAACTCAATTGTGGGGGGTTTTAGGTTTTATTATTGTTTACAAACTGATATGTGACAAAAATAACATGCAAAACAGGCAGGGCTCCACAACAAACACAAAAGAGTGTATGGCAAACGACCTCAAGTTCAGATTAAGATCCATTGAGAATTCTAGTATCTTTGTGATTGCTGAAAGACACCTTCTGTGTGCTTACAGCTGTGCTGGCACACAAGTACTCACACATGCACAAGCATATGCAGGCACAGGCACACACACTCCACCACTCCCATCCAAAAGTTTGTGAAAACAGTTTGTGGAAACACAAGGCATATTTCAACAAATGACCCAGCTATACAATGTTTATGCATTGGTAGCATGCACTTCACAAAGAGTAAAATATGCCCGCTCATACACTGATGTACAAGATAAACACTGCATTCACAACACCCCACCTGCAACAAAGTCCTCGCCATAGTTGCCGCTAGGATTCAACAGTGTGGAGGATCAAAGTCTCAGGCTCTGGCTGCAGGCGCAAGCGATTTAACATGGCGAGGTAGCCCTGATAAGTCCCGTTCAATATTCATAAGAGAAGAACAAATACGAATGTTTCTCCAAAAGCTTGCTTCCCTGCCTAACTTAGAAGCTGTCTAAAATGACTGGGAAACTTCTCCTAATTCGCAATTTGGGCTCCTAAACCCTCCTGTTGCACAGTTCCCTATCATGTCTCTATGCACTCAGCTTGAATGACAAACCTGCTGGCTCAACACCAAATTGAAAGGTACAGATGTGTCTGCAGGTGCTGCGGTGCTGTGTAATCCAACTGTTACGAATGAAAACCGCCGGCAGCACTCACAAATATAGCCGTTTCTTCAGCTTTTATTGTGTAATTGTAGTTGCAATAATCTGGTAGCATTTTATAATAACTTCTCGTAATAAAGCATTTATAATGGATTAGTAAATAGTTTATTCATCATTTATGAATTGTAAACGTTGGTAACCTAGTTATTCACACCTTTATAAACTATTTTTTAAGTGTTTAATAATGATTCACAAGATCATTCATAAGATGTTCAATGAAGGTCCTTGTAAACCACTTACTAATCATTAGTTAAGTATTTTTGCGTGGCCTCATCTAAAGTGTGGGCTATTTTTACTTTATAAATGTTTTGAGTTTTGAATGTAATTTCTCACAAAAATATGGATATGCCATTAGCAGACAATCCAGCAGTAGGGGAGAGTGTTTCTCGGACACCATACACAAAATGAATCATGTGACCAAATATTTAGGAAGAGATCTTCATTTAATGTCTGTAAAGGAAGAAACCACTTGGGGAAAGTGTTAAGCAAGTTAGGTTAAAAGAAAGAAAGATTTTCACAAAGGCAAAAGTGTTAGTGTAACGGCGTTCTTCGTTTGTTGAAAGAGAGTCGGACCGAAATGCAGCGTGGTTGTTACTCATGATCTTTAATGAAGGATCGCGATACATGAACATAACTTATACAAATACAAAAACAACAAAACGGAACGTGAAACCTAATTACAGCCTATCTGGTGAAACTACACAGAGACAGGAACAATCACCCACGAAATACAAAGTGAAACCCCGGCTACCTAAATACGGTTCCCAATCAGAGACAACGAGAATCACCTGACTCTGATTGAGAACCGCCTCAGGCAGCCAAGCCTATGCTACACCCCTACTCAGCCGCAATCCCAATACCTACAACACCCCCAATACGAAACACAACATTAAACCCCTGTCACACCCTGGCCTGACCAAATATATAACGAAAACACAAAACACTTTGACCAAGGCGTGACAGTTAGTTTTAGTTTAGTTTAGTTAGTTTAGTTAGTTTAGTTTTCATGATGCTTCTATCTGACTGTATTATACATCAGTTGGGGTCTCCATAAGGTACAATATCAGGCCTTAAACATGAAAGTGCATCCTTGTAGCTGTGTGGGCTAATATAGTTAGAATGGTTGCTTTGGGGTCATTTGTGCCATTTGGACAAGGTGTAACGGCGTTCGTCTGTTGAATGAAGAGAGTCGGACCGAAATGCAGCGTGTTGGTTACTCATGCCTTTAATGAATGAAAATGTGGTACATGAAATAACTGAAACTCAATACAAAAACAACAGAATGGAACGTGAAACTAATTACAGCCTATCTGGTGACTACAACACAGAGACAGGTACAAACACCCACAAAATACAAAGCGAACTCAGGCTACCTAAATACGGTTCCCAATCAGAGACAACGATAAGCACCTGACTCTAATTGAGAATCGCCTCAGGCAGCCAAGCCTATACCACACCCCTAATCAGCCGCGATCCCAAATAATACAAACCCCAATACGAAACACAACATATAAACCCATGTCACATCCTGGCCTACCCAAACATATAACAAAAACACAAAATACAATGACCAAGGCGTGACAGAACCCCACCCCTAAGGTGCGGACTCCCGGACGCACCTCAAGAGCATAGGGAGGGTCCGGGTGGGCGTCTGTCCATGGTGGCGGTTCTGGCTCGGGACGTGGACCCCACTCCATAAATGTCCTATTTCCTCCCCTTCGCGTCCTGGGATAATCCACCTTCTCCGCCGACCATGGCCTAATAGTCCTCACCCAGATCCCCACATAACTGAGGAGCAGCTCGGGACAGAGGGGCAGCTCGGGACAGAGGGGCAGCTCGGGACAGAGGGGCAGCTCGGGACAGAGGGGCATCTCAGGACAGAGGGGCATCTCAGGACAGAGGGGCAGCTCGGGACAGAGGGGCAGCTCGGGACAGAGGGGCAGCTCGGGACAGAGGGGCAGCTCGGGACAGAAGCAGCCCGGGACTGAGGGGAAGCCCAGGACTGAGGGGAAGCCCAGGACTGAGGGGAAGCCCAGGACTGAGAGGAAGCCCAGTACTGAGATGAAGCCCAGTACTGAGATGAAGCCCAGTACTGAGATGAAGCCCAGTACTGAGATGAAGCCCAGTACTGAGATGAAGCCCAGTACTGAGATGAAGCCCAGTACTGAGATGAAGCTCAGGCAGGTAGTAGGCTCCGGTAAATCCTGGCTGGCTGGCAGATCTGGAAGAGACTGGTTGTCGGGCAGATCTGGAAGAGACTCGTTGTCGGGCAGATCTGGAAGAGACTGGTTGTCTGGCAGATCTGGAAGAGACTGGTTGTCTGGCGGCGCTGGGCAGACTGGGAGCACTGTCGGCGCTGGGCAGACTGGGAGCACTGGCGGCGCTGGGCAGACTGGGAGCACTGGCGGCGCTGGGCAGACGGGAGACTCCGGCAGCGCAGGAGAAGAGAAAGGCTCTGGCTGCGCTAAACAGGCGGGAGACTCTGACAGCGCAGGAGTGGAGAAAAGCGCTGGCTGCGCTGAACAGGCGAGGCGCACTGGAGGAAGGTGCGTGGTGCTGGAACTGGTGGTACTGGATCGAGGACACGCACAGGAAGCCTGGTGCGGGGAGCTTCTACCGGAGGACTGGTGTGTAGAGGTGGCTCTGGATAGACCGGACCGTGCAGGCGCACTGGAGCTCTTGAGCACCGAGCCTGCCCAAGCTTACCTGGCTCGATGCCCACTCTAGCCCGGCCAATAGGAAGGGCTGGTATGTGCCACACCTGGCTCTGCACCCGCACTGGAAACACCGTGCGCTCCATAGCATAACACGGTGCCTGACCGGTCTCTCTAGCCCAACGGTGAGCACAGGGAGTATGCGCAGGTCTCCTACCTGGCATAACTATTCTCCCTTCTAGCCTCCCCCCAATATTTTTTTGGGCTGCTTTTCCGGCTTCCAACCGCGTCTCCGTGCTGCCTCCTCATACCAGTGCCTCTCCGCTTTATCCGCATCTATTTCTTCCTTGGGACTGCGATATTCTCCCGGCTGCGCCCAGGGTCCTTTTCCGTCTAATATCATCTCCCAAGACCAGAAGTCCTTATATTGCTGCTCCTCACAATTAACAGGGAGAGTAGGCTCAGGTCTGACTCCTGACTCAGCCACTCTCTCTCTGCGCTCTCCCCCAATAAATATTTGGGGGTTACTTTCGGTTTTCGCTCTGCGTCGCTGTGTTTTCCTTTTAGACTCCATTGTCTATAGCCCTCTTCGCATTGCTGCAGGGAATCCCAGGCGGGCTCCTGCACTCGCTCTGGGTCGGCCGCCCACCTGTCGATTTCTTCCCACGTCGTATACTCCATGCCTCTACCGTCCATAACGTCCTCCTTTAGAACCTGCCAGTTTACACACTGCTCGGTCTGTGAGCGGGTGGGTGTTTCTGTAACGGTGTTCGGTGTTAGTCTGTTGAATGAAGAGAGTCGGACCGAAATGTAGCGTGTTGGTTACTCATGCCTTTAATGAATGAAAACGCGGTACATGAAATAACTGAAACTAAATACAAAAACAACAGAACGGAACGTGAAACTAATTACAGCCTATCTGGTGACTACAACACAGAGACAGGTACAAACACCCACAAAATACAAAGCGAACTCAGGCTACCTAAATACGGTTCCCAATCTGAGACAACGATAAGCACCTGACTCTAATTGAGAATCGCCTCAGGCAGCCAAGCCTATACCACACCCCTAATCAGCCGTGATCCCAAATAATACAAACCCCAATACGAAACACAACATATAAACCCATGTCACATCCTGGCCTACCCAAACATATAACAAAAACACAAAATACAATGACCAAGGCGTGACACAAGGGCAAGTCGATCCAATGGATAATCAATATACCCCATACAAATGATGATTACATTTGGTCAGTTCTATGAGTAATATGCATAGTATTTTAATAGTATTTTAAGTATTTTAAGCGTAATTATTGGGATATGAGGTTACACCAAGGCCTAAGTCTATGTTAAAAGTGTTTAAATGTCACGAATATTACCGAAGGTGACTCCCCTTCTTGTTCGGGTGGTGCTCGGCGGTCGTCGTCGCCGGTCTACTAGCTATCGCCGATCCGATGTTCTGTGTTCCTTTAGTTATGTCTAATTGGTAGCACCTGTTTCTTGTTTGGTTGTTAGGGTAGGGTTATATATAGTTTGTTCAGCCCGCTTCTGTTTCGTGCGGGCTTGTTCGTCTGTTTTGTTGTTTTAGTGTATTTTTGTTTGTATTTGGGTTTCACGCTGTCCGTTTATATTTCTGTTCATTTGTTTTCTTACTTTTGTTCATGTTATGTTTCCGGGACATTAAAGCGTGTTTTTTCCCACATCTTTTGCTCTCTGCGCCTGACTCCACACCTCATCACTCATTTTTCGTAACATTAAAAAGTACCGTGTTAGACATGTGTTGTGCCAAGAGACCATTGGTTTTGGACAAGCTATGTTTTCATGAATTCTGGTGCCTTCCAGTGATAAACAAAATCTTGAAATATATTTATATATTTATATTTCCCTTTACATTATGATGCTGAATGTAAAAAATGGCTCAGCATACCCAATTCTCCCCTACCGATGCTCCTAAAGGTCTCAAAATGGCCCCTAGAACATAATGGTTAATATGGTCTAAGTTACCCCGGGAAGGGGCACTTTGTACTTTTAAAAACACTTTAAACATAAGCACACAATACAGAGGATTTAAGAAAATGTATTGAACATGTATTATTCCAAAACAGTCCCTTTGTTGTGATGTGTAACTTGAGAGATTATGACTGCTTACAAGGTAAGGAAACACATATCTGAATACCTTATTTCGCGGAACTATTTAAAGAGAAATTTAAAGAGTTACGACCTTCAAAGGCCCAGTTGAGGTGCTGCCAAACAACGCCACGTGTGAAAATAGTCTGCGGCTAAAGGACTGAAGCACTGGGAGCATTTAAAAGTTATACATGCCAAATTTATACCTGCAAATTATACATGCGACATTTCTACCTCAATCACATGACCCTAAGCATAATGGGATGTTAATTGCTTAATTAACTCATGAACCACACCTGTGTGTAAGCACCTGCTTTCAATATACTTCGTATCCCTCGTTTACTTAAGCGTTTCTGTTATCTTGGCAGTTACCTGTATATAGCATTTCTACCTAAATCACATATCAGTAGTAATGAAGGAGTAAACATCCACGAGAGAAAAACTTAGCGGTCCAGTCAGCTGTTGTGTAAAGGTTACATGAGGGATCATCAAGTACTCTGCCGCGGGTCTGTTTTTTCTGGAACAAATGGTCAGGGGGCCGGAACATATTTACTAATCATTTCTAGACTGCAAATTGACCGCAAGATGCCCAAACAGATATAATGTTTGACAAAATTATAATCGTTGGTACCTTGCTTATGTTTGTATACGATCACGTGTCTCTCTATCATGCGTGGGAAGACTTGGGAACAGATTTCTTAAATTAAAATCACTTGGAGCTGATTTCCTGGTGATTTGACAGTCTTTAATGTCCAACAATGAAAATTCTTCACAAATTCCAGAAAACTTGGGTGGCCAAATAAAAGCAGTTAGGGAACCCTGGGTTACATCTTTCTGTGTTATGATTTGTTTGTATTCGCGAGGTTATTAGCAAAACATTCACATTACAACTCCTCCTCGAGTCCTTACAACAGTTTTTGTGAATAAAATGTTCAATATATTTCCTGTGTTGCATCCATTTTGAGACCCTAAGGAACACCAGGTGCTGCTTGAATGTCTACCAATGGCATGCATGTGTGTCTTTTTGTGGGAACTTACACTGGTCACTCAAATAAAAGTATTTATAAATTATAAATATCCCACACTTTAGATGAAGCCACACAAAAAAAAACTTAATTAATGACTAGTAAATGGTTCATAAGGACCTACATTAAAATGTTTATGAATGGAATAATGATTAATACACAATGAATAAACTATTTACTAATCCTTTATAAATGCTTTATGTCATAGAGTTACTATAAAGTGCCACCCATAATCCATTTAGCAATGATCGTCTTCATGCTCTTCTCCTAATTAAATGGGAAGATAAGGAGAAAGTTTTATTAGTCTTCTTTCAAGGCTTCTTAGATTTGATGACTTTGACTACTTCTATACTATACTACTTAAAGCACCTGTGCAGACCAACTCACTCGCTATCTCTCTCAGAGCGATCTTTTTATTCAAACAGTTGAGACAAATACTCTCAACATGCAGGAAATCCTATTTCAAACCTGATGATGAATGTTGAAAACAAAAACTGTCATTTCTACATGCAGGAAATCCTATTTTAATAATGGACATGGTAAGAATTGACTACCAAAGTGGGAGTCATAATTCCCATGACACTTCTAGCAAGATCTGAAAAGTGGTTCCTTCATTCATTTATTCCATAGGATATTTTTAGATTTACTTAAAATAAGGCCTGTGTTTCGTGTAGGCTTACACCACCTTGCCAATTCTATAACTGTGTAGATATCCATAGGACAAGGTAACTCTGATCAATATTGGCTAAATATAAGCGAAGATTTAAAAAAATTGTAGAATGGATTTATGAAAATATTTTGACAAACGTTACCTTATCCTAGTGAGATTTACACGGGTATCAAAACGCAGAGCACGAAACACAGAGCTTATTTGAAGTAGATCAAGACATTCTCTATGGAAGACATGAACGGTAAAATAACGAAGGAACCCCTTTCAAGTTCAGCCGCAAGTTTTACAGGAATTATAACTCGTCGACTATTTCTCTCTAAACCATATACCTTTGACTATTACGAGCCTGCTGCTGCCTACCACCCCTCAGTCAGACTGCTCTATCAAATATCAAATCATAGACTTAACTATAATAAACACACAGAAAAACGAGCCTTAGGTCAAATCGGGAAACTATCACCTGGAAAACAAAATGTTTATTCCATTCCGTATTTTATTTAACGGGTGGCATCCATCAGTCTAAATATTCCTGTTACATTGCACAACCTTCAATGTTATGTCATAATTAAGTACAATTCTGGCAAATTATTTGGCCGAGAGCCAGGCGGCCCAAACTGTTGCATGTACCCTGACTCTGTGTGCAATGAACGCAAGAGAAGTGACACAATTTCACCTGGTTAATGTTGCCTGCTAACCTGGATTTCTTTTAGCTAAATATGCAGGTTTAAAATATACATACTTCTGTGTATTGATTTGAAGAAAGGCATTGATGTTTATGGTTAAGTACACATTGGTGCAACAACTGTCGTTGATTGATTGTTTTTTATAAGATAAGTTTAATGCTAGCTAGCAACTTACCTTGGCTTACTGCATTCGCGTAACAGGCGGGCTAATCGTGAGGCAGGTGGTTAGAGCGTTGAACTAGTTAACTGTAAGGTTGCAAGATTGGATCCCCCGAGCTGACAAGGTAAAAATCTTTTTTTAAAAAAAATTTAAATAGGCAAAATCGGCGCCCAAAAATACCGATATCCAATTGTTATGAAAACTTGAAATCAGCCCTAATGAAAATCGGCCATTCCGATACTCTCTCACCAAGTCACTCGGCTCAGTCATATCCTCACATGCTCTCTCCTATCATTGCTCTGCAGATAACACAACTACTTTTCTCTTTCCCACCTTCAGACACCCAGGTGGCGAAATATACACTTGAACTTTGCGACCTTTTGCCACATTTCAGGCTTCAAACATAAAAATATAAAACTGTATTTTTTTGTGAAGAATCAACAACAAGTGGGACACAATCATGAAGTGGAACGACATTTATTGGATATTTCAAACTTTAACAAATCAAAAATTGAAGAATTGGGCATGCAAAATTATTCAGCCCCCTTAAATTAATACTTTGTAGCGCCACCTTTTGCTGCGATTACAGCTGTAAGTCGCTTGGGGTATGTCTCTATCAGTTTTGCACATCGAGAGACTGACATTTTTCCCATTCCTCCTTTGAAAACAGCTCAAGCTCAGTGAGGTTGGATGGAGAGCATTTGTGAACAGCAGTTTTCAGTTCTTCCACAGATTCTCGATTGGATTCAGGTCTGGACTTTGACTTGGCCATTCTATCACCTGGATATGTTTATTTTTGAACCATTCCATTGTAGATTTTGCTTTATGTTTTGGATCATTGTCTTGTTGGAAGACAAATCTCAAATCCCAGTCTCAGGTCCTTTGCAGACTACGACTGATTGTTGTCCTATGGACAGAGTCCCCCACCTCAGCTGTAGATCTCTGCAGTTCATCCAGAGTGATCATGGGCCTCTTGGCTGCATCTCTGATCAGTCTTCTTCTTGTATGAGCTGAAAGTTTAGAGGAAAGGCCAGGTCTTGGTAGATTTGCAGTGGTCTGATACTCCTTCCATTTCAATAGTATCGCTTGCACAGTGCTCCTTGGGATGTTTAAAGCTTGGGAAATCTTTTTGTATCCAAATCCGGCTTTAAACTTCTTCACAACAGTATCTCGGACCTGCCTGGTGTGTTCCTTGTTCTTCATGATGCTCTCTGCGCTTTTAACGGACCTCTGAGACTATCACAGTGCAGGTGCATTTATACGGAGACTTGATTACACACAGGTGGATTGTATTTATCATCATTAGTCATTTAGGTCAACATTGGATCATTCAGAGATCCTCACTGAACTTCTGGAGAGTGTTTGCTGCACTGAAAGTAAAGGGGCTGAATAATTTTGCACGCCCAATTTTTCAGTTTTTGTTAAATTTGTTTAAAAAGTTTGAAATATCCAATAAATGTTGTTCCACTTCATGATTGTGTCCCACTTGTTGTTGATTCTTCACAAAAAAATACAGTTTTATATTTTTATGTTTGAAGCCTGAAATGTGGTAAAATGTCGCAAAGTTCAAGGGGGCCGAATACTTTCGCAAAGGCACTGTATCTCTGCATGCCTGCCAGATATCTCAGCTTGGATGTCGGCCCACCACCTCAAGCTCAACCTCGAGATGACAGAGCTGCTCTTTCTCCTGGGGAAGGCCTGCCAGCTCCAAGACCTCTCCATCGGGGTTGACAACACCACGGTGTCCACCTCCTAGAGCACAAAGAACCTTGGCGTGACCCTGGACAACACCCTGTTGTTCTCTGCAATCAAAGCAGTGACAGTGTATATCCTGCAGGTTCTTCTCTACAACATCCATAGAGTAGGACCCGACCTCACACAGGAAGCGTCGCAGGTCCTAAACAAGACACTTGTCATCTGCAACTCGCTGTTGCCTGGGCTCCCCGTTTTGGCATCAAGCCCCTGCAATTTATCCAGAATGCTGCAGTCCGCCTGGTGTTCAACCTTCCCAAGTTCCCCCATGTCACTCTGCTGCACTGCACATGCCACTGGCTTCCAGTTGAAGCTCACATCCATTACAAGACCATGGTACTTGCCTACGGAGCAGCAAAATGAACTGTCCCCCCCACCCCCACCCCTCTCGTGAGGTTAGCTTGTGAGATTAGCCTCGACGTAATCCCCCAATAATTTCTCAGTGGGAGATTAAGCACTTGACACAATAATTCACAATAATTCAAACAAAACTGACAGCATGTGACCCATAGCAATACAATAACGGCCTTCACTCATTTTGGGTAACACTTCTGTTTTTGACCAATTCTCTATCTATAGGTTTTCATTTTATTGAAAGACCCATGTGGCAATGATGCAACCCAATTGGTGTTGTACTCAATATAGTGCCTGTGAGCAATAGCCTCCTCTTCATCTTTAAATCTCCATGATGTTTAGTAGTAGGGAACATGATGTACCTATCTGTTGACAGTTGACACTGAATGACAAGTCTTCAGGGGTACTTCCATCAATCTTGGTTAGAGTTAGAGGGTGAGGGTGAGCGCCAGGTGATGTTTCATCATATTTGAACGCAGCAAAGAACGCTTTATCAAAAGTGCTGCATCTTACTATGTAGAGTCTCAGAGGAATATTTGTTTCTTGGGAAATCAGTGTGTTTTCTCTCACTCTATGTCTCTAGTTTTCTGATTCAAAAACATGGGTGTCAAGCCTTCTTCACCCTGTCTCCCCCCTTCATCTACACTGATTTGAAGTGGATTTAACATCAAGTGACATCAGTAAGGGATCATAGCTTTCACCTGGATTCACCTGGTCAGTCTATGTCATAATATTTCGTACACTCAGTGTATATCAGTACGATTTATTATTGATTTGTTGTTGATTTATTCTCACTTGTTATGACCTATGACTTGTTATGACCTATGACTTGTTATGACCTATGACTTGTTATGACCTATGACTTGTTATGACCTATGACTTGTTATGACCTATGACTTGTTATGACCTATGACTTGTTATGACCTATGACTTGTTATGACCTATGACTTGTTATGACCTATGACTTGTTATGACCTATGACTTGTTATGACCTATGACTTGTTATGACCTAAACATTTTTGTGATGTACAAGTCAAAACGAACTCAGACTCCTCACTGTATTGTGGGTTATTTAACAGCGCTCTTAATGCCTGCGTCCCAAACAACACCCTATTCCTTATGTCGTGCACTACTTTTAAACATGACCCATAGTGTAGTGCACTAAGGGAATGTGGCATAATTTGGGACGTGTATTATTCGACGGCAGGCCTGAGAAAACAGAGCTTGAAGGGCCAAGGAGGAAAGCACAGCGCTATCAGAGTTATTTCTCATGGATTGTGCCAAACCAAATGTCTTTGTAAAGCTTTTGTCTTCACTCGTTTAAACTGGGCTCACTTGTTAGCGGCGGGCCCATTGTATTGTCAAGATATCAATCATATTGAGCAGAAACAAACACTAGATTGTAGTATGTTCCGGAAATGGAATTACAGCATAACCATTATTTGATGATGTGAAGTACTTGTTATCAAATAGATTGTATATTCATTGCAATGCCTGACGACACGTATAAGAAATACAAAAGCAATCATACGGGGGGTCAAAGCGGGTCAAGGCGGGTCAACGGGGGTCAACATAGCAGCGCTGTCGTCATGTCATGTTTGTTTACTGCTAATCAAACTCTTCTACTCATTCTTTTTCCAACAGCCATCCAAGTTAACATTATATTGGTTATGCATGGATTGAGGATTTATTCCCATGCCTGCCTACATAATCATGGTATGAGCCAAACAAAGTCAAATAATGGGTCAAAGAGGGTCAGGATAGTTTCTAATGAATGTGTTCAACTCTTTCTGATTCTACCGACCAAACAACAGTGACACGGTGCTACTTTCTGTTCTAATTAGTGGTTAGTAATTAGCTGACGGGGGGTTAATTAGTAGCCAACGGCTCATTGCTGCAGTGATTGACTAAATGTAAAAGTTAATGCAATTCACTGTGTGGATAGGGTTTTTGTAGGTATTAACTGTAGCATTGCTATTGGTAATACTTGTACTATGTTGCTAGTGATGAGGATACAGCGCAAGCTGATATTGAATCCTTTCCATGAATCCTTTTCCCTGCTTCTATTGTAGCGATGGAGCATCTGAGGGGAGCACCTGAGATTCAGGTCACATTGCAAACCCAGAGTGTTCGCAGACTTTGAACCATGCTACCGTACATGATCTCTCACTTTCTCTTTCTCTTGCTCTCTCATTCTGCCTCTCTCTATCCCTCTGCCTCCCTCTATCCCTCTGCCTCCCTCTATCCCTCTGTCTCTCTCTATCCCTCTGTCTCTCTCTATCCCTCTGCCTCTCTCTATCCCTCTGCCTCTCTCTATCCCTCTGCCTCTCTCTATCCCTCTGCCTCTCTCTATCCCTCTGCCTCTCTCTATCCCTCTGCCTCTCTCTATCCCTCTGCCTCTCTCTATCCCTCTGCCTCTCTCTATCCCTCTGCCTCTCTCTATCCCTCTGCCTCTCTCTATCCCTCTGCCTCTCTCTATCCCTCTGCCTCTCTCTATCCCTCTGCCTCTCTCTATCCCTCTGCCTCTCTCTATCCCTCTGCCTCTCTCTATCCCTCTGCCTCTCTCTATCCCTCTGCCTCTCTCTATCCCTCTGCCTCTCTCTATCCCTCTGCCTCTCTCTATCCCTCTGCCTCTCTCTATGCCTCTCTCTATCTATGCCTCTCTCTATCCCTCTGCCTCTCTCTATCCCTCTGCCTCTCTCTATCCCTCTGCCTCTCTCTATCCCTCTGCCTCTCTCTATCCCTCTGCCTCTCTCTATCCCTCTGCCTCTCTCTATCCCTCTGCCTCTCTATCCCTCTGCCTCTCTCTATCCCTGTGCCTCTCTCTATCCCTGTGCCTCACTCTATCCCTGTGCCTCACTCTATCCCTCTGCCTCACTCTATCCCTCTGCCTCACTCTATCCCTGTGCCTCACTCTATCCCTGTGCCTCACTCTATCCCTCTGCCTCTCTCTATCCCTCTGCCTCACTCTATCCCTGTGCCTCACTCTATCCCTCTGCCTCTCTATCCCTCTGCCTCACTCTATCCCTCTGCCTCTCTCTATCCCTCTGCCTCTCTCTATCCCTCTGCCTCTCTCTATCCCTCTGCCTCTCTCTATCCCTCTGCCTCTCTCTATCCCTCTGCCTCTCTCTATCCCTCTGCCTCTCTCTATCCCTCTGCCTCTCTCTATCCCTCTGCCTCTCTCTATCCCTCTGCCTCTCTCTATCCCTCTGCCTCTCTCTATCTGTGCCTCTGCCTCTCTCTAATCCTCTGCCTCTCTCTAATCCTCTGCCTCTCTCTAATCCTCTGCCTCTCTCTAATCCTCTGCCTCTCTCTATCCCTCTGCCTCTCTCTATCCCTCTGTCTCTCTCTATCCCTCTGCCTCTCTCTATCCCTCTGCCTCTCTCTATCCCTCTGCCTCTCTCTATCCCTCTGCCTCTCTCTATCCCTCTGCCTCTCTCTATCCCTCTGCCTCTCTCTATGCCTCTCTCTATCTATGCCTCTCTCTATCCCTCTGCCTCTCTCTATCCCTCTGCCTCTCTCTATCCCTCTGCCTCTCTCTATCCCTCTGCCTCTCTCTATCCCTCTGCCTCTCTCTATCCCTCTGCCTCTCTCTATCCCTGTGCCTCTCTCTATCCCTGTGCCTCACTCTATCCCTGTGCCTCACTCTATCCCTGTGCCTCACTCTATCCCACTGCCTCACTCTATCCCTGTGCCTCACTCTATCCCTGTGCCTCACTCTATCCCTGTGCCTCACTCTATCCCTGTGCCTCACTCTATCCCTGTGCCTCACTCTATCCCTGTGCCTCACTCTATCCCTGTGCCTCACTCTATCCCTCTGCCTCACTCTATCCCTCTGCCTCTCTCTATCCCTCTGCCTCTCTCTATCCCTCTGCCTCTCTCTATCCCTGTGCCTCTCTCTATCCCTCTGCCTCTCTCTATCCCTGTGCCTCACTCTATCCCTGTGCCTCTCTCTATCCCTGTGCCTCACTCTATCCCTGTGCCTCACTCTATCCCTGTGCCTCTCTCTATCCCTCTGCCTCTCTCTATCCCTCTGCCTCTCTCTATCCCTCTGCCTCTCTCTATCCCTCTGCCTCTCTCTATCCCTGTGCCTCACTCTATCCCTCTGCCACTCTATCCCTCTGCCTCACTCTATCCCTGTGCCTCACTCTATCCCTGTGCCTCACTCTATCCCTGTGCCTCACTCTATCCCTGTGCCTCACTCTATCCCTGTGCCTCACTCTATCCCTGTGCCTCACTCTATCCCTCTGCCACTCTATCCCTGTGCCTCACTCTATCCCTGTGCCTCACTCTATCCCTGTGCCTCACTCTATCCCTGTGCCTCACTCTATCCCTGTGCCTCACTCTATCCCTGTGCCTCACTCTATCCCTGTGCCTCACTCTATCCCTGTGCCTCACTCTATCCCTGTGCCTCACTCTATCCCTCTGCCTCACTCTATCCCTCTGCCTCTCTCTATCCCTGTGCCTCACTCTATCCCTGTGCCTCACTCTATCCCTGTGCCTCTCTCTATCCCTGTGCCTCTCTCTATCCCTGTGCCTCTCTCTATCCCTGTGCCTCTCTCTATCCCTGTGCCTCACTCTATCCCTCACTCTGTACCTTCATCTTTGTTGCCAGGACAGTGCAATATATACTGTGATATGCAGTGCTGTTGTGTCTTCATCGACATTGACGCAGGACTCTTGGCACTGCTGAACTCCCCACATTGTAAACTCTCCCGATGCTTGGCATGTTCCCTGACCTAAGCCTGACATCCCTGTATTGCACTCTTGAACTCCAAATGCAATCTCACCCAGTATAGGAATACACCTATGAATGTCTCTCTCCCTCTTCTACCTCCCCTCTCACCGCCCCATCTCTCTCTCTCTCTCCTCTCCCTCTCTTTTGCATTGCAGGGGTTTTAGCCTTTCTCTTCCAGGGCCCTGGTCCTAGATCATGTCCAGTTAGTGATTAGAGCACTCAGCGCATTCCTGCGCATGGCTAATGTCAGAGTGTTAATCAGAGAGAGAGAGAGAGAGAGAGAGAGAGAGAGAGAGAGAGAGAGAGAGAGAGAGAGAGAGAGAGAGAGAGAGAGAGAGAGAGAGAGAGAGAGAGAGAGAGAGAGAGAGAGAGAGAGAGAGAGAGAGAGAGAGATCTGGGTGTACTGGGCAGTGCTATGGTTTCCTTTCTGTGTGTGTGAGAGGACTGTGTGTGTGAGAGGACTGTGTGTGGGGGGAGGGGTGTGAATGTACCATAATATCAGTAACTGACAGCTTCACACATTGTGCCGAGCGCATCGCGGAGAGGACATACAACCATAAAGGAGGAGTAATGAGTGATGCAGGATTGTGGGAAATGCCAACCCAAACCCACACCCAAATGACATATCACGTCCAAACCACTCTGGTCTACCCTCAAGGAGGAATCTGACAATTCATTAAATGCAACTTTTTCTGCTCCATGGTTTTTAATTCTCCAATATTGATTTTGTATTTCAGAGTAAATCTACCAGATTTGCAAATCCCTCTGGTATTTTCCACCATCATTTAGGGGGCGTTATTGTGTAGGGGAGTGCACACTATATATTGAGGTAGCCAGAAAGACTAAATCAAAGCTCATATGATCCCAGCCCCCACGTAAACCCCCAGATTTTATTGCCAAGTATTAGAAACAGAATATGGGGGTCAGTATATGGGGGTCAGTATATGGGGGTCAGTATATGGGGGTCAGTCACAGGAGGTTAGTGGCACCTTAATTGGGGAGGATGGGCTCCTGGTAATGGCTGGAGCAGAATGAGTGGAATGGTATCAAACACATCAAACACATGGTGTGATGCCATTCCATTCGCTGTGTTTGTTATGAGCCGTCCTGCCCTCAGCAGCATCCACTGGTGTCAGTGTGTGTGTTTGTGTGCAAATGCGAGTGTGTATGTTTGCATGTGCAGTGCAACTCAGCGTGTGTGCATGCGTAAGCGTGTGTGCACATGTCTGTTAAAGTGTTTTATGGGACGAAAAGAGTGGATAGCTCATTCTGAGTTGGCAGCAGTAATCGACTGGCTAAATGGCTGAAGACTTGCCAACTCAGCACAAGCCTGAATAAGGGAATGGGACAAGAAGGAGAAGGGCAGTGCAGGGAGGGGGGAAGGGGGCAGTGCAACATTACCCTTCATGGTCTTTATACATTAATACATTAAATATTCATCCATTTTATTATAGACAGGGGACCAAAAGGAGAGATACAGGCATAGAAACAGATTGCATAGCCACTCTAGCTTCAAGCCACTCTAGCTTCATTTATCAAATTGTCAAGTCATGCACTGTGACAACCCATCTATGATGTTTTAGTCATTTAGCAGTTACTCTTATCCAGAGCGATCTACAATTGGTGCAATCATCTTAAGATAGCTAGGTGGGACAACACGTCACAATCGTATCATGCACATTTTTGCGAGAGTTATTTAAGAGGTAAGGTTTCAAGACAGGGACTCCACTGAGCCTGGACTGGGCTGAGCGGGAGCTGCCCTCCCGTACTGGTGAGAGGGCCAAGAGACTAGAGGTGGCGGAACGGAGTGCTTGGGTTGGGACGTAGGATTTGAGCATAGCCTGAAGGTAAGGAGGTGTAGTTCGTCTTGCTGCTCCATAGGCAAGCACCAGGGTCTTGAAGATGATGCGAGCTTCGACTGGAAGCCAGTGGAGTGTGTGGAGGAGCGGGGTGACATGGGAGAACATAGGAAGGGGAGCCCAGCCAACAGAGAGTTGCAGTAGTATAGACGTAAAATGACAAGTGCCTAGATTAAGACCTATGCAATCTCCTCTGTGAGGAAAGGTCACACTTTACAGATGTTTTAGAGCATGAACCTGCAGGAGCGAGTCACTGCTTTAATGTTTGCAGAGAACGACAAGGTATTGTCCAGGGTCATGCCAAGGTTCTTTGCAGTCTGGGAGGGGGACTCTGTGGAGTCATCAACTGTTATGGAGAGGTCTTGGAGTGGGCAGGCCTTTCCAGGGAAGAAGAACAGCTCCCTTTTGTCGAGGTTGAGCTTGAGGTGAACTTGAGGGAGGTGGGACGACATCGAAGCTGAGATGTCGACTAGACATAATATATAATAATAATAATAATATATGCCATTTAGCAGACGCTTTTATCCAAAGCGACTTACAGTCATGTGTGCATACATTCTAAGTATGGGTGGTCCCGGGGATCGAACCCACTACCCTGGCGTTACAAGCGCCATGCTCTACCAACTGAGCTACACAGGACCATGCAGATGCATGTCGCCACCTGGGTGTCAGCAGGGGGGAAGGAGAAGAGTAGTTGAGTGTCATCCGCATAGCAATGATAGGTGAGAGGATATGAGAGAGCCGAATGACTTGGTGTATAATCGAGCCCTGGGGGACACCAGTAGTGAGAGCAAGTGGTACAGACACAGATCCTCTCCATGCCACTTGTTAGGAGAGACCTGTCAGATAGGATGCAAGCCAAGAGTGTGCAGAGCCTGAGAGGCTCAACGCTGAGAGGGTGGAGAGGAAGATCTGATGGTTCACGGTATCAAAGGTAGGGGATAGGTCTAGGAGGAGGAGAAGAAAGGAGAGAGTCAGCTTTAGCAGAGCAGAGAGCCTCTGACAGAGGAGAGCGGTCTCAGTTAAGTGAGCCACCTTGAAGCCTGACTCGTTAGGGTCAAAAATATTGTTCTGAGAGATAACGAGAGAGTTGGTTAAAGACAGCACACTCAAGTGTTTTAAAAAAAAACAAGAAAGAAGAGATAGCGTTCTGTAGTTCCTGATGTCAGAAGGGTCGAGCGTTGGTTTCTTGAGGAGGGGAGCCACTTTGGCCTTCTTGAAGTCCGAGGGGGTGCAGCCAGTAGTCAGGGATGAGTTGATGAGTGAAGTGCGGAATGGGAGAAGCTCTCCAGAGATGGTCTGGCGAAGGGGATGGAGCAGGAGGAAGATTAAGGAGGGAGGATAAAGTTGAGAACCGTTTCCCAGGGTTGGAGACAGACGCTTGACATTTAGAGTGATATAAAGTGGCTTTTGCAGCAGATACAGAGGAAGAGGAAAAGAGAATAGGTTAGAATAGATGAGCGTAGCGGGAGAGAGCTAAGATTGCGGCAGCACATGATCATCTGGGTCGGGGCTGAGTGGGAAGGGTTGGAGTAGAGATGGAGAGAGAAGGAAACAAAGAAGGGATCAGAGACAGAGGGTTAGAGTGAGATTAGTAGGTGAATAGGCTCTAGTGAAGATGCGGTCAAGCGTTTTGCCTGCCTTGTGAGTGGGAGGTGACTGGGAAAGGGTGAGGGCAAAAGAGGAAAGGAATGGAAAGAAAAAAAGGTAGAAAGAAAGAAATTGAAGTCAGGCGTCGGGATGTTAAAGTCGCCCAGTATGATTAGAGGTGAGCCATCGTCGGGAAATTAGCTTATCAAAGGGTCAAGCAAATTGAGGAACTCTCCCAGGGTACCTGGTGGGCGATAGATGACAACGGTGTTAAGCTTGGTGTAGAATCGAGCCCTGGGGGACACCAGTAGTGAGAGCAAGTGGTGCAGACACAGAGCCTCTCCACACCACTTGGTAGGAAAGACCTGCCAGGAAGGATACAATCCAGGAGTGTGCAGAGACTGAGACCGTGTTAAGCTTGAGTAGACAAGTGACAGTGACAGCATGGAATTCAAATGAGGAGCTAGACAGGTGAGAGAGGGGGGAAACAGAAAATCTCCACTTAGGAGAAATGACTAGCCCTGTGCCACGCAGATGCTCTCGGACTATGAGACAACAGATGGAGTAGCAGTGTTCTCTGGGGAAATCTATGTCTCCGAAAACTGTAGGGACTGAAGGGCAACATAGGCTGAAATGAACCCAGCCTTATTGAGCGCAGATCAGCAGATCAAAAAACGCACAGGGTTCACCAAATTAGAAGGGTTGCAGCCACGGAGTGGTGCGTGTCTGTAAAGCCTACAGGGAGAGGACCAAACTGGGATGGAAAACACACATGCCAAAGCTACAAAAGAGCAAAATGAGATCAGAAAATAACTAGGTAAGATACTAAAGTAGTGTGGAGACTTCCTCTCGTTCCTTCCTCGAA
The DNA here is from genome assembly GCF_021184085.1 of Oncorhynchus gorbuscha. Classification (NCBI taxonomy): domain Eukaryota; kingdom Metazoa; phylum Chordata; class Actinopteri; order Salmoniformes; family Salmonidae; genus Oncorhynchus; species Oncorhynchus gorbuscha. The sequence goes on from NC_060183.1 coordinate 20,724,879, forward strand.
CAACTCGGCAGAACGTCTTTGTTTCGCTGACTATCAGAACTCAGTGTAAGACCCAGATGCAGACAACTAGAGTTACAGATGTCTACTGACCCAAACAGGGGGCAGGCAAAAGACAGGTCAAAGGCAGGCAGAGGTCCGTAATCCAGGGCAGAGTCAATAAGGTACAGAACAGCAGGCATGCTCGTGTTGAGGACAGGCAGAGGTTTGTAAACAGGTCGGAGTCAGGCAAGTACAGAACAGCAGGCAGGCTCGGGGTCAGGGCAGGCAGAATGGTCAGAAACGGGGAAACTAGGAAACAGAACTTGAGAAAGCAGGGAAACTGGAAAACACACTGGTAAGACCTGACAAGACGAACTGGCAACAGACAAACGGAGAACACAGGTATAAATACACTGGGGATAATGAGGAAGATGGGTGACATCTCGACGGGGGTGGAGACAAGCACAAAGACATACCTCTGCTTGAGAATACCGCCACTTACAGCTGCAGCTGAAAAAACAGGGGAGACTGAAGTACTACTGTAGCACTAAATGCCCAGCAGATTTGAAAGACACACCTGTCAGTACTGATTCCAGATCTCCCTACAATACAACACGCCCACAAATTAGCAGGACTGTTACACATATAGGCTTGAAACTAATCTAAATCCACAACGCCAATCACAAGGACTGAGCAATCAGACAGTTCGAACAGCAATGATTAAATAGGCTACTAGGTAAAAGACAGCACCTCAATTCAATTTCCCTAGCAAGACAATACCAACAGCTACTTATTGATTCAAAAAATATACTTGCTGCTCTTGTAAGAATTGATCCCCTTCCCAAACTATAAATTGAGATGGGGAAGCAAACATAGAATTGCCTGAGGTGGTGCTAGAAACCGATTACGACTGTCTAACAGTGAGGGGTAGCTTTCAATAAGGGTGTCTGATCTTGATTGAATGTCTGTATAGAAACAAGTACTGTTTGCCAGTGAGAATAGGGAACACAGTAAGACATGTTTTGCATCGTCTGTTACTGACTGGCTGTTGGACATTTGTGAATTCCTACAATGGTTCCTATTTCTTTGCTGTTCCACACATACATAGCTTTAATCGAATCAAATCAAATCTAGTTGGCTCCCTCTCACCAATACAGTCTTTCCTTCTCACCATTGGAAATGTATGGTTAATACATAATTCTCACATTGATGTTTTCAAGCATTCCCATAGGGAAAAGATGTATACGGAACCCATACATACAGTGCCTTGCGAAAGTATTCGGCCCCCTTGAACTTTGCGACCTTTTGCCACATTTCAGGCTTCAAACATAACGATATAAAACTGTATTTCTTTGTGAAGAATCAACAACAAGTGGGACACAATCATGAAGTGGAACGACATTTATTGGATATTTCAAACTTTTTTAACAAATCAAAAACTGAAAAATTGGGCGTACAAAATTATTCAGCCCCTTTACTTTCAGCGCAGCAAACTCTCTCCAGAAGTTCAGTGAGGATCTCTGAATGATCCAATGTTGACCTAAATGACTAATGATGATAAATACAATCCACCTGTGTGTAATCAAGTCTCCGTATAAATGCACCTGCACTGTGATAGTCTCAGAGGTCCGTTAAAAGCGCAGAGAGCATCATGAAGAACAAGGTTCGGACCAAACTAATTTGTTCTTGTTTGTGGCCAGAGCTCATAAAAAGAATAGCCAGCGTGTAGAATAATACCCAAATATGCAAAGCAGAATATTGCATAATTATACCTTTGTGTGCCTAATTAGGATACATCACCATGAAGAGAATGACATTCATATTCATAATTATGTATTTCAGATCAGGGACCCATGATGAAATGACGTAAACCGCAATTCCGTCAAAGTCAATGTGTCATGTCACCTGACACCCCATTCTTTCTGCAGACATCTTTGAATCTTAATTTTGAGCAGATATTTAACCGAGTTTCCCATGATATGAAAATAGAGCTCATTGGCACACCAGTGGGGGTTTGGCATCAAAATCAGAAAACCTGGTTGCCCCATGCTAGGAGACTGAAACTTTGCTGCAAGTGGATCTTCCAGCAAGACAATAGCCCCAAGCACACATCAAAATCATTTTTAATTGGCCACAAAATCTACATTTTTCATTGGCTATCTCAGGCCCTGGACGTGAAACCATTTGAAATTAGAACTTGAAACCATTTGAAAACCTGTCGTTTTGTAATTGAAGAGGGCAGTCCATGAGCGCAGAGGAAGGATATCAAGGATCTGGAAGGATTGGAATAACAACAGCATTGTAAGGGTCTACAGGAGAACAATTATGGCCAAAAGTGTTGATGTGCCCTTTGGTGACGTGGTGGTATAGGAAAAGCTTAGGTCACATGATTTGAGGCACACTGAAGATTCAAGTATATATACAGTGGGGTCCGAAATTATTGACACCCTTGGGAGAAATAATATTATTTTATACTCATACAATTGCTCAGAGAAATAGATTTTGGTTAACAAGTAATACTTTTTTTCTCAAAAAGTTAGGGGTCAATTATTGACACCCCTGTTTTCCGTGCCTTACAATACCTCACCTTGCGAGGATGACGACACTGAGCCTTTTTCTAAAATGTTTATGAGTTGGAGAACACATTGGGAGGGATCTTTCTCCTGTAGACCCTTACAATGTTGTTGTTTAACCCCAGTTTAAACTAAGTTCAGCTGACCCAAAAGTCAACGGGGTCAAATGTTGTGCTACCTTTCAGACACATATGGTACCTGATTGCATTTTCACATTAAGTGCAGTGTTGCTTACAGGGATGTCTCCAGTTCCATTGGAGCGTAATGGGGGATGTGGGGGGGGGGGGGTGAAGGATTCCACGCTGGACAGATTCCCCTTCAATAATACAATGTGTGTGTGCCTACCAGTATGTGTATCACAGATGAAGCAGGCATGCGTGCCGCCAGCCCGCCCATCCACAGTGCTACGAGGCACCAAGACCTACTTGGGCCCTGTCCAACCTCGTTTATACCACTCAGATATAAGACTTGTGCATTCTCAGGTTGATTAAATACAGTACTACCTGCTGTGTTGTCTGGGAAATGATCGTCTGGTGGTTGTTCGTGTGTATCGTACCGCACACCATGGGACGCCGGTGGGAGGAGCTGTAGGAGGACGGGCTTATTGTAATGACCGGAATGGAATTAATGGAAGGGAGTCAAACATATGGTTTCTAGACATTACAATGAGCCAGTCCTCCTATGGCTCCTCCCACCAGCCTCACACCAGTCAGTCATTTTTCCTGGGCTCTATGTAAACGCCTTGACGTGGGGGTGCATGCATGTACGAAAGGATGATTCTTTGTGAAGAATGAATAACGCATACTGATGAGGTGAGGTGTCAGGGCAAGATCATTTTACATTGAAGGTGAAAAGACAATGAACAGAGAGTGAGTCATTTTGAGGTATTGTCTAACATGGCCACACTGACTGCAGGGGCCTCTAGAAGAAAAATGTTTTATTGTAGAGCGCTGTGAGAGAAAAAGAAGATGGCTGGGAATGGAACAGATGGGGAGAGGAGAAGCAGGAAGTGGAAGAAAGAGAGAGAAAACAAGGTGAAATGTGTAGATTCATGTACAAGGTCATGTTTAAAGGGATAATGCAAGATTTTTGCGATCAAACCCTACATACCCATAGTGAAATGAACTCGTGGATAAAAATGTTATGTCTCCGTGTACAGTTTGAAGGTAGTTAGCAAGGGATTTGTGCTAACTAGCGTTAGCACAATGACTGGATGTCTACTGGAACAGCTAGCTAGACTCTGGGTAAGTAGAAAAGGGACTTAATTGCCAAAATCTTGCACTATTCCTTTAAGAGGAGGGGTGGTGAGTATATTGATGTGTTCATAACCAAGTGGGAAGGTGCTATTTACCACATATCAAAATCTGTTGACCGGCCATCCAACTGGTAATCATCCCTGAGCTCCCACATGCTGAACTCTGAGGTCACCTACTAAGGAAATGACATCTATAACAGCATTTTAGGCAACAACAAAACACTGTTTATTAAAAGCAACCTACTAATATGGTTTTTGAACACTAGAATTTGTTTACAAGCATGATAGCTGTACTTTTAGTTTATGGTTGATGCAGCTTTCGTATTGCGTCAGATGGGAATATTGACGAATACGCTGATTCGGTGTGCGAGTTCATTAGAACGTGCGTCGAAGATGTCATTCCCATAGCAACGATAAAAACATTCCCTAACCAGAAACCGTGGATTGATGGCAGCATTCGCGTGAAACTGAAAGCGCGAACCACTGCTTTTAATCAGGGCAAGGTGTCTGGCAACATGACTGAATACAAACAGTGCAGCTATTCCCTCCGTAAGGCTATTAAACAAGCTAAGCGTCAGTACAGAGACAAAGTGGAATCTCAATTCAATGGCTCAGACACAAGAGGCATGTGGCAGGGTCTACAGTCAATCACGGACTACAAGATGAAATCCAGCCCAGTCACGGACCAGGATGTCTTGCTCCCAGGCAGACTAAATAACTTTTTTGCCCGCTTTGAGGACAATACAGTGCCACTGACACGGCCTGCAACGGAAACATGCGGTCTCTCCTTCACTGCAGCCGAGGTGAGCAAGACATTTAAACGTGTTAACCCTCGCAAGGCTGCAGGCCCAGACGGCATCCCCAGCCGCGCCCTCAGAGCATGCGCAGACCAGCTGGCCGGTGTGTTTACGGACATATTCAATCAATCCCTATACCAGTCTGCTGTTCCCACATGCTTCAAGAGGGCCACCATTGTTCCTGTTCCCAAGAAAGCTAAGGTAACTGAGCTAAACGACTACCGCCCCGTAGCACTCACTTCCGTCATCATGAAGTGCTTTGAGAGACTAGTCAAGGACCATATCACCTCCACCCTACCTGACACCCTAGACCCACTCCAATTTGCTTACCGCCCAAATAGGTCCACAGACGATGCAATCACAACCACACTGCACACTGCCCTAACCCACCTGGACAAGAGGAATACCTATGTGAGAATGCTGTTCATCGACTACAGCTCGGCATTCAACACCATAGTACCCTCCAAGCTCGTCATCAAGCTCGAGACCCTGGGTCTCGACCCCGCCCTGTGCAACTGGGTAGTGGACTTCCTGACGGGCCGCCCCCAGGTGGTGAGGGTAGGCAACAACATCTCCTCCCCGCTGATCCTCAACACGGGGGCCCCACAAGGGTGCGTTCTGAGCCCTCTCCTGTACTCCCTGTTCACCCACGACTGCGTGGCCACGCACGCTCCAACTCAATCATCAAGTTTGCGGACGACACAACAGTGGTAGGCTTGATTACCAACAACGACGAGACGGCCTACAGGGAGGAGGTGAGGGCCCTCGGAGTGTGGTGTCAGGAAAATAACCTCACACTCAACGTCAACAAAACTAAGGAGATGATTGTGGACTTCAGGAAACAGCAGAGGGAACACCCCTATCCACATCGATGGAACAGTAGTGGAGAGGGTAGCTAGTTTTAAGTTCCTCGGCATACACATCACAGACAAACTGAATTGGTCCACTCACACTGACAGCGTCGTGAAGAAGGCGCAGCAGCGCCTATTCAACCTCAGGAGGCTGAAGAAATTCGGCTTGTCACCAAAAGCACTCACAAACTTCTACAGATGCACAATCGAGAGCATCCTGGCGGGCTGTATCACCGCCTGGTACGGCAACTGCTCCGCCCTCAACCGTAAGGCTCTCCAGAGGGTAGTGAGGACTGCACAACGCATCACCGGGGGCAAACTACCTGCCCTCCAGGACACCTACACCACCCGTTGTTACAGGAAGGCCATAAAGATCATCAAGGACATCAACCACCCGAACCACTGCCTGTTCACCCCGCTATCATCCAGAAGGCGAGGTCAGTACAGGTGCATCAAAGCTGGGACCGAGAGACTGAAAAACAGCTTCTATCTCAAGGCCATCAGACTGTTAAACAGCCACCACTAACACTGAGTGGCTGCTGCCAACACACTGTCATTGACACTGACCCAACTCCAGCCATTTTAATAATGGGAATTGATGGGAAATGATGTAAATATATCACTAGCCACTTTAAACAATGCTACCTTATATAATGTTACTTACCCTACATTATTCATCTCATATGCATATGTATATACTGTACTCTACATCATCGACTGCATCCTTATGTAACACATGTATCACTAGCCACTTTAACTATGCCACTTTGTTTACTTTGTCTACACACTCATCTCATATGTATATACTGTACTCGATACCATCTACTGTATGCTGCTCTGTACCATCACTCATTCATATATCCTTATGTACATGTTCCTTATCCCCTTACACTGTGTATAAGACAGTAGTTTTGGAATTGTTAGTTAGATTACTTGTTGGTTATCACTGCATTGTCGGAACTAGAAGCACAAGCATTTCGCTACACTCGCATTAACATCTGCTAACCATGTGTATGTGACAAATAAATTTTGATTTGATTTGATTTGCCACACCCTGGCCAAACCCTCCCCTAACCCGCGCTGGGCCAACTGTGGAACTTTCTAAAGATGTCTAATAATGACTTCCTTTATCCATCTGACATCAACAAGTCTCAGTCAGAGAAAATAGATGGTGGCACAGAGCAGCTAGCTAGAGCATCAAACAGGAAGACAGGCTAGATTGAGTAGAAGATGAGTAAATGAAAAGGAGAGAGGAGAGGGGGTGGTAGTGTGAAGGAGTATGTGTCAGGTTGGTTCAGCACATACTGTACAGTGAGATGTGGTAAAAGAAGGACCCGGGAATCAAATCAAACCTGCAATGTGTTTACGCAGGCATTTTTTAAAACTACACTCTTCGGCTGTTCCAATAGCAGCACACCTTTTGGTTCCAGGTAGACCCTTCCTTTTTGGGTTCAGTGTAGAACCCTCTGTGGAAGGGGTTTACATGGCACCCAAAAAGGTTCTACCTGTAACCAAAAAGGGTGCTTTAATTTGGGCAAATGCGTTTTAAGCCCAGGGATATCTCAGCACAAACTCAGATGTATTTAAAGCACTGGTGGATTAGTCTGACATACAACACCTTGAATTTATCAGGAGATGATTGATGTCACTGCACTTACATAACACCCTCTGTTGTCGGACCATTGAAGTGAATGGGAGCGCAGATTAGTGCACCACGAGGTTACTTTTCATTCAGTATGCTTGATGAGGATGCTGCCCAGCTGTACACACTCTAGTCTACTGTATGCATTGGTGTGAGAGTAGGAGTATGGTTAGTGCATTTAGTCCACAGTAGGCTATAACGATTTTGGGAGAAATGCTGTACAGTATGTCTTGCCTACTACTTACTAAAACGGCATACAGTGTACTAATCATGCTACATGTTATTTAAAACCTACTGTTTAGCAAGAACTTGTGTAGTAATCAATAAATATGAGCATTTTACTTATCCATACTGAGGAGGTGTCATCTAATGCTCAATTGTACTTGTTCACTGCAATTTGTTCAATTTGGTACAGCACACCCTCTAATCAGATCAGGTTGGGTTGCTTACTGGCCGGGCTCGAGAGTGGGGCACAGCTATCTGGGAGGCAAGGGCTGATTGTTCAAACAATTACCAGAACTTTAAAGAGGAGATGATTCGGGTTTTTGACCGTTCAGTTTTTGGTAGGGAGGCTTCTAGGGCCCTGGCTTCCCTATGCCAAGGTGATCGATCCATAACGGATTACTCTATAGAGTTTCGCACTCTTGCTGCCTCTAGTGACTGGAACGAGCCGGCGCTGCTCGCTCGGTTTCTGGAGGGACTCCACGCAGTGGTTAAAGATGAGATTCTCTCCCGGGAGGTTCCTTCCAGTGTGGACTCTTTGATTGCTCTCGCCATCCGCATTGAACGACGGGTAGATCTTCGTCACCAAGCTCGTGGAAGAGAGCTCGCGTCAACGGTGTTTCCCTGCTCCGCATCGCAACCATCTCCCTCCTCTGGCTCTGAGACTGAGCCCATGCAGCTGGGAGGTATTCGCATCTCGACTAAGGAGAGGGAACGGAGGATCACCAACCGCCTGTGCCTCTATTGCGGATTTGATGGACATTTTGTCAATTCATGTCCAGTAAAGCCAGAGCTCATCAGTAAGCGGAGGGCTACTGGTGAGCGCTACTACTCAGGTCTCTCCATCTAGATCCTGTACTACTATGTCGGTCCATCTACGCTGGACCGGTTCGGGTGCTACATGCAGTGCCTTGATAGACTCTGGGGCTGAGGGTTGTTTCATGGACGAAGCATGGGCTCGGAAACATGACATTCCTTTCAGACAGTTAGACAAGCCTACGCCCATGTTCGCCTTAGATGGTAGTCATCTTCCCAGTATCAGATTTGAGACACTACCTTTAACCCTCACAGTATCTGGTAACCACAGTGAGACTATTTCTTTTTTGATTTTTCGTTCACCTTTTACACCTGTTGTTTTGGGTCATCCCTGACTAGTATGTCATAATCCTTCTATTAATTGGTCTAGTAATTCTATCCTATCCTGGAACGTTTCTTGTCATGTGAAGTGTTTAATGTCTGCCATCCCTCCCATTTCTTCTGTCCCCACTTCTCAGGAGGAACCTGGCGATTTGACAGGAGTGCCGGAGGAATATCATGATCTGCGCACGGTCTTCAGTCGGTCCCGAGCCAACTCCCTTCCTCCTCACCGGTCGTATGATTGTAGTATTGATCTCCTTCCGGGGACCACTCCTCCTCGGGGTAGACTATACTCTCTGTCGGCTCCCGAACGTAAGGCTCTCGAGGATTATTTGTCTGTGTCTCTTGACGCCGGTACCATAGTGCCTTCTTCCTCTCCGGCCAGGGCGGGGTTTTTTTTTGTTAAGAAAAAGGACGGTACTCTGCGCCCCTGCGTGGATTATCGAGGGCTGAATGACATAACGGTTAAGAATCGTTATCCGCTTCCCCTTATGTCATCAGCCTTCGAGATTCTGCAGGGAGCCAGGTGCTTTACTAAGTTGGACCTTCGTAACGCTTACCATCTCGTGCGCATCAGAGAGGGGGACGAGTGGAAAACGGCGTTTAACACTCCGTTAGGGCATTTTGAGTACCGGGTTCTGCCGTTTGGTCTCGCCAATGCGCCAGCTGTTTTTCAGGCATTAGTTAATGATGTTCTGAGAGACATGCTGAACATCTTTGTTTTTGTCTACCTTGACGATATCCTGATTTTTTCACCGTCACTCGAGATTCATGTTCAGCACGTTCGACGTGTTCTCCAGCGCCTTTTAGAGAATTGTCTCTACGTGAAGGCTGAGAAGTGCTCTTTTCATGTCTCCTCCGTTACTTTTCTCGGTTCCGTTATTTCCGCTGAAGGCATTCAGATGGATTCCGCTAAGGTCCAAGCTGTCAGTGAGTGGCCCGTTCCAAGGTCACGTGTCGAGTTGCAGCGCTTTCTAGGTTTCGCTAATTTCTATCGGCGTTTCATTCGTAATTTCGGTCAAGTTGCTGCCCCTCTCACAGCTCTTACTTCTGTCAAGACGTGTTTTAAGTGGTCCGGTTCCGCCCAGGGAGCTTTTGATCTTCTAAAAGAACGTTTTACGTCCGCTCCTATCCTCGTTACTCCTGACGTCACTAGACAATTCATTGTCGAGGTTGACGCTTCAGAGGTAGGCGTGGGAGCCATTCTATCCCAGCGCTTCCAGTCTGACGATAAGGTTCATCCTTGCGCTTATTTTTCTCATCGCCTGTCGCCATCTGAACGCAACTATGATGTGGGTAACCGCGAACTGCTCGCCATCCGCTTAGCCCTAGGCGAATGGCGACAGTGGTTGGAGGGGGCGACAGTTCCTTTTGTCGTTTGGACAGACCATAAGAACCTTGAGTACATCCGTTCTGCCAAACGACTTAATGCTCGTCAAGCTCGTTGGGCGTTATTTTTCGCTCGTTTCGAGTTTGTGATTTCTTACCGTCCGGGTAGCAAGAACACCAAGCCTGATGCCTTATCCCGTCTTTTTAGTTCTTCTGTGGCTTCTACTGATCCCGAGGGGATTCTTCCTTATGGGCGTGTTGTCGGGTTGACAGTCTGGGGAATTGAAAGACAGGTTAAGCAAGCACTCACGCACACTGCGTCGCCGCGCGCTTGTCCTAGTAACCTTCTTTTCGTTCCTGTTTCCACTCGTCTGGCTGTTCTTCAGTGGGCTCACTCTGCCAAGTTAGCTGGTCATCCCGGTGTTCGAGGCACTCTTGCTTCTATTCGCCAGCGCTTTTGGTGGCCGACTCAGGAGCGTGACACGCGCCGTTTCGTGGCTGCTTGTTCGGACTGCGCGCAGACTAAGTCAGGTAACTCTCCTCCTGCCGGTCGTCTCAGACCGCTTCCCATTCCTTCTCGACCATGGTCTCACATCGCCCTAGACTTCATTACCGGTCTGCCTTTGTCTGCGGGGAAGACTGTGATTCTTACGGTTGTCGATAGGTTCTCTAAGGCGGCACACCCCCAGGGCGGGGTTTTTTTTGTTAAGAAAAAGGACGGTACTCTGCGCCCCTGCGTGGATTATCGAGGGCTGAATGACATAACGGTTAAGAATCGTTATCCGCTTCCCCTTATGTCATCAGCCTTCGAGATTCTGCAGGGAGCCAGGTGCTTTACTAAGTTGGACCTTCGTAACGCTTACCATCTCGTGCGCATCAGAGAGGGGGACGAGTGGAAAACGGCGTTTAACACTCCGTTAGGGCATTTTGAGTACCGGGTTCTGCCGTTTGGTCTCGCCAATGCGCCAGCTGTTTTTCAGGCATTAGTTAATGATGTTCTGAGAGACATGCTGAACATCTTTGTTTTTGTCTACCTTGACGATATCCTGATTTTTTCACCGTCACTCGAGATTCATGTTCAGCACGTTCGACGTGTTCTCCAGCGCCTTTTAGAGAATTGTCTCTACGTGAAGGCTGAGAAGTGCTCTTTTCATGTCTCCTCCGTTACTTTTCTCGGTTCCGTTATTTCCGCTGAAGGCATTCAGATGGATTCCGCTAAGGTCCAAGCTGTCAGTGAGTGGCCCGTTCCAAGGTCACGTGTCGAGTTGCAGCGCTTTCTAGGTTTCGCTAATTTCTATCGGCGTTTCATTCGTAATTTCGGTCAAGTTGCTGCCCCTCTCACAGCTCTTACTTCTGTCAAGACGTGTTTTAAGTGGTCCGGTTCCGCCCAGGGAGCTTTTGATCTTCTAAAAGAACGTTTTACGTCCGCTCCTATCCTCGTTACTCCTGACGTCACTAGACAATTCATTGTCGAGGTTGACGCTTCAGAGGTAGGCGTGGGAGCCATTCTATCCCAGCGCTTCCAGTCTGACGATAAGGTTCATCCTTGCGCTTATTTTTCTCATCGCCTGTCGCCATCTGAACGCAACTATGATGTGGGTAACCGCGAACTGCTCGCCATCCGCTTAGCCCTAGGCGAATGGCGACAGTGGTTGGAGGGGGCGACCGTTCCTTTTGTCGTTTGGACAGACCATAAGAACCTTGAGTACATCCGTTCTGCCAAACGACTTAATGCTCGTCAAGCTCGTTGGGCGTTATTTTTCGCTCGTTTCGAGTTTGTGATTTCTTACCGTCCGGGTAGCAAGAACACCAAGCCTGATGCCTTATCCTGTCTTTTTAGTTCTTCTGTGGCTTCTACTGATCCCGAGGGGATTCTTCCTTATGGGCGTGTTGTCGGGTTGACAGTCTGGGGAATTGAAAGACAGGTTAAGCAAGCACTCACGCACACTGCGTCGCCGCGCGCTTGTCCTAGTAACCTTCTTTTCGTTCCTGTTTCCACTCGTCTGGCTGTTCTTCAGTGGGCTCACTCTGCCAAGTTAGCTGGTCATCCCGGTGTTCGAGGCACTCTTGCTTCTATTCGCCAGCGCTTTTGGTGGCCGACTCAGGAGCGTGACACGCGCCGTTTCGTGGCTGCTTGTTCGGACTGCGCGCAGACTAAGTCAGGTAACTCTCCTCCTGCCGGTCGTCTCAGACCGCTTCCCATTCCTTCTCGACCATGGTCTCACATCGCCCTAGACTTCATTACCGGTCTGCCTTTGTCTGCGGGGAAGACTGTGATTCTTACGGTTGTCGATAGGTTCTCTAAGGCGGCACATTTCATTCCTCTCGCTAAACTTCCTTCCGCTAAGGAGACGGCACAAATCATCATCGAGAATGTGTTCAGAATTCATGGCCTCCCGTTAGACGCCGTTTCAGACAGAGGTCCGCAATTCACGTCACAGTTTTGGAGGGAGTTCTGTCGTTTGATTGGTGCGTCCGTCAGTCTCTCTTCCGGGTTTCATCCCCAGTCTAACGGTCAAGCAGAGAGGGCCAATCAGACGATTGGTCGCATACTACGCAGCCTTTCTTTCAGAAACCCTGCGTCTTGGGCAGAACAGCTCCCCTGGGCAGAATACGCTCACAACTCGCTTGCTTCGTCTGCTACCGGGTTATCTCCGTTTCAGAGTAGTCTGGGTTACCAGCCTCCTCTGTTCTCATCCCAGCTTGCCGAGTCCAGCGTTCCCTCCGCTCAAGCGTTTGTCCAACGTTGTGAGCGCACCTGGAGGAGGGTGAGGTCTGCACTTTGCCGTTACAGGGCACAGACTGTGAGAGCCGCCAATAAACGTAGGATTAAGAGTCCAAGGTATTGTTGCGGCCAGAAAGTGTGGCTTTCCACTCGCAACCTTCCTCTTATGACAGCTTCTCGTAAGTTGACTCCGCGGTTCATTGGTCCGTTCCGTGTCTCCCAGGTCGTCAATCCTGTCGCTGTGCGACTGCTTCTTCCGCGACATCTTCGTCGCGTCCATCCTGTCTTCCATGTCTCCTGTGTCAAGCCCTTTCTTCGCACCCCCGTTCGTCTTCCCTCCCCCCCTCCCGTCCTTGTCGAGAGCGCACCTATTTACAAGGTACGTAGGATCATGGACATGCGTTCTCGGGGACGGGGTCACCAATACTTAGTGGATTGGGAGGGTTACGGTCCTGAGGAGAGGAGTTGGGTTCCGTCTCGGGACGTGCTGGACCGTTCACTGATTGATGATTTCCTCCGTTGCCGCCAGGATTCCTCCTCGAGTGCGCCAGGAGGCGCTCGGTGAGTGGGGGGGTACTGTCATGTTTTGTCTTATATTGTCTTGTCATTTTTCTTTTCCTTCTGTTCGTTTTCCCCCTGCTGGTCTTTTTAGGTTCGCTCTCTTCTCTCTATCGTTCTGTTCCTGCTCCCAGCTGTTCCTATTCCCCTAATCAATCATTTAGTCTTCCCACACCTGTTCCCTATCTTTTCCCCTGATTAGAGTCCCTATTTCTCCCCTTGTTTTCCGTTTCTGTCCTGTCGGATCCTTGTATATTGTTCACCGTGCTGTGTCTTTGTATCGCCCTGTCGTGTCGTGTTTCCCTCAGATGCTGCGTGGTGAGCAGGTGTCTGAGTCTGCTACGGTCAAGTGCCTTCCCGAGGCAACCTGCAGTTTATTATCGAGTCTCCAGTCAGTTCTCGTGATTACGAGTGGAATTGTTTTCTATGCTTTATTTACCGCTCCGAATTGTCTAGGAGTATTGCTATTTCCTTAAACTGGATTAAAGACTCTGTTTTCGCCAAGTCGCTTTTGGGTCCTCATTCACCTGCATAACAGTCTTACTCACCTCGGCTGCAGTGAAGGAGAGACCGCATGTTTTCGTTGCAGGCCGTGTCAGTGGCACTGTATTGTCCTCAAAGCGGGCAAAAAAGTTATTTAGTCTGCCTGGGAGCAAGACATCCTGGTCCGTGACTGGGCTGGGTTTCTTCTTGTAGTCCGTGATTGACTGTAGACCCTGCCACATGCCTCTTGTGTCTGAGCCATTGAATTGAGATTCCACTTTGTCTCTGTACTGACGCTTAGCTTGTTTAATAGCCTTGCGGAGGGAATAGCTGCATTGTTTATATTCGGACATGTTACCAGACACCTTGCCCTGATTAAAAGCAGTGGTTCGCGCTTTCATTTTCACGCGAATGCTGCCATCAATCCACGGTTTCTGGTTTGGGAATGTTTTTATCGTTGCTATGGGAACGACATCTTCGACGCACGTTCTAATGAACTCGCACACCGCATCAGTGTATTCGTCAATATTTCCATCTGACGCAATACGAAACATGTCCCAGTCCACGTGATGAAAGCAGTCTTGGAGTGTAGAGTCAGCTTGGTCTGACCAGCGTTGGACAGACTTCAGCGTGGGAACCTCTTGTTTTAGCTTCTGCCTGTAGGCAGGGATCAACAAAATTGAGTCGTGGTCAGCTTTCCCGAAAGGGGGCGGGGCAGGGCCTTATATGCGTCGCGGAAGTTAGAGTAACAATGATCCAAGGTTTTACCACCCCTGGTTGCGCAATCGATATGCTGATTAAAATTTAGGGAGTCTTGTTTTCAGATTAGCTTTGTTAAAATCCCCAGCTACAATGAATGCAGCCTCCGGATAAATGGTTTCCAGTTTGCAAAGAGTTAAATAAAGTTCGTTCAGAGCCATCGATGTGTCTGCTTGGGGGGGATATATACGGCTGTGATTATAATCGAAGAGAATTCTCTTGGAAGATAATGCGGTGTACATTTGATTGTGAGGAATTCTAAATCAGGTGAACAGAAGGATTTGAGTTCCTGTATGTTTCCTTCATCACACCATGTCCCGTTAGTCATGAGGCATACGCCCCCGCCACTCTTACCAGAGAGATGGTTGTTTCTGTCCGCGCGATGCGTGGAGAAACCCGTTGGCTGCACCACATCTGATAGCGTCTTCCCAGTAAGCCATGTTTCCGTGAAGCAGAGAACGTTGCAGTCTCTGATGTCCCTCTGGAATGCCACCCTTGCTCGGATTTCGTCAACCTTGTTGTCAAGAGACTGGACATTGGCAAGAAGAATGCTGGGAAGTGGTGCGCGATGTGCCCTTTTTCGGAGTCTGACCAGAACACCGCCTCGTTTCCCTCTTTTTCGGAGTCGTTTCCTTGGGTCGCTGCATGCGATCCATTCCGTTGTCCTGTTTGTAAGGCAGAACACAGGATCCGCGTCACGGAAAACATATTCTTGGTCGTACTGATGGTGAGTTGACGCTGATCTTATATTCAGTAGTTCTTCTCGACTGTATGTAATGAAACCTAAGATGACCTGGGGTACTAATGTAAGAAATAACACGTAAAAAAACAAAAAACTGCATAGTTTCCTAGGAACGCGAAGCGAGGCGGCCATCTCAGTCGGCGCAGCGAAGTGGCTCATTGCACTCTAGCGACTCCTTGTGGTGGGCCAGGCGCCTGTAGGCTGACTTAGGTCATCAGTTGAATAGTGTTTCCTCCGACACATTGGTGCAGCGGGTGTTAAGGAGCGTGGTTTGGCCGTTCATGTGGCGGAGGACTTTCCCGAGCCCGTTGGGGAGTTGCAGTGATGAGACATAATCGGATCATAATCGGATCGCAAATTAAATCACAAAATTGGGGAGAAAAAGGTTCTAAATGGTGCTAAAAGGGTTCTTCGGCTGTCCCCATAGCAGAAACCTTTCTGGTTCCAGATAGAACCCTTTTCACAGAGGGTTCTACGTGAAACCCAAAAGGGTTCTACCTGGAAGAAAAAAGGGTTCTACCTGGAACCAAAAAGGTTTCTCCTATGGGGAGGGTTGAAGAACCCTTTTAGAATCCTTTTTTCTAAAAGTGCAGTATCAAAGTTGTCCAGGAAATGTCTATTAGCTAAAGCGACCCTGGAGGGCTCCATTAATTCTGAATGAGATAAAATGACCCACACAGCATTTCCTGGTTCACTGCCATTGCAATGACTCCCCAGTGACTCCCCATTGACTCTCCATTGACATACACTACTAGATTGGATCTAAAAGTTTGATCGAACAGCATTGGTTCAATGCCTGTATAATAGGCAGAGGGATGAGGAGGTGCAACCTCCTACCTTCATTTAGATTGACATTTCCTCAAGACACTGTCCTTCCATGCCTGGATCAGCACCAAATACATAAAGCATCTACGCCTACTCCCTCGTTACCCTGGCAACAGGATCACAACAGAAGAAACAGGGAGTTGTAAAGCGTCCAACAGCTACCTCTCCTTAATGCGTCTCTCTGTCTTTTGCTCCCTCTGCCAAGCTGAAGACATTTCAACAACCCTTTCAGAAAGCGCGGGCGAGACAAAAGGCTCTTGAGAATGCAGGGCTAGTAGGGTAGAGTGGTTCATGTTTATTTTAGAAGCCACTTGCCCCTGACTTCCAGATTCATTCTCATTGGTTGAGAGGAGCGGGGAGACTTCCAAGGGCAGATGGGGACTGACAGCATGCTGCCACAGTGCAGACAGGGGAAGGTCATGATGATGTAAATAATAATAATACTTATTGTGCCAATGCCTGAGGTGGAGTTGGGCGTACATATTGTATAGACGATGGAGGTGTGTTGGAAGGCACACATGCACAATGGGTGTAAATAGGGCAGGAGAAGCCGGAAAGGGTATGAGTGTGTCATTGGAATATTTGGTGCAAATGTCCATCTCGGTGTAATTTAGAATGGTGAATAGAATGTTGGAAGGATTGTGAAGGAACATTTATTTCAATTTCACTGTCATTTTGATAGGTCCATAAAACCTGATATGGAACAAAAAGCCACGTTAGTATTTCACATTTCTACAATACGACAAAACAATGACGACAACTCCGAATCCGCTGTCAGTGATAAGATAAAGGAAAATGAGAATATGAGAATCAATATTGGAGTCCTTATAGCGTTTTTAAACTGCAGGGTTTTTAAACTGTATCTACAAGTCAAGCTGTCTCGGGAGTTGTCCTCATATTGTATTCATACTTATGTAAATACAAATTAATATATACTGTATGCTACAGTAAGTGTGTTTGGCATCCCCCATTGCACTGGGTAAATCCATAGATTTCCCTGGAAATGTAAATGTAGATTTTACACACCGTGACAAATGTATGATTTTTAATTAATTTAAGTATGAATACAGTATGAAGACAACGCCAAAGACAACTTGGCTTGTAAATATGTTTGGTGAACCATCCGACCCACAGTCTTTCTGAGTACTGCCTGACTGCCTCCATTCACTCTTATGGTCAAAGTGTGTCAGTACTATTATAGCCCAACATGTCAATTAATGACCTCCACTGCTGTCTTACGTCTGCAGACTCTGTTAACTTACACTACATGTGTTTCTGTTCTTATCCCCACCAAGGTGTACAGGGACATTCATACACACATGTCAATGCAACAGCATTCATTAAACAAGGTAAACACTCACGCACACATGCACAAACACACACGAGCATCATTAAACTGTTTAAAAGTAACATATTTATCCCATTAGATCAATAATACTCAATGCAGTGTGCATGGCCTGAGAAAACATCTTAATTAATTAACATCTTAACAGAATGGATGAGGGACAGCTATTGGGGAACTGTGGGGGGGGGGGTCTTGGAGAGTTCAGGTTCACGTTTTTTGGCCTGGTGGTAGATCTGCCAACATGCCCTTGAGCAGGGCGTTGACCCGGGATGCTTCTGTGTGTCGCTCTGAATGGGAATCTGTTGGATGACTGGTATGATGTAGTTGTTGAGCGGCTTCACTGCAACTATATTTTATGTTTCGGACATTCAATAAATAAATAAATAAAAAATAATAAAAAATAAAATAAAACATTTCATTCTCTGGCAACAGCTCTGGCGGACATTCCTGCAGTCAGCATGCTTTTATTGTCCTCCGCACAAGGTGCACCTGTGTAATAATCATGCTGTTTAGTCATCTTCTTGATATGCCACACCTGTTATTTTGGCAAAGCAGAAATGCTCACTAACAGGGATGTAAACAAATTTGTGCACACATTTTGAGAGAAATAAGCTTTTTGTACATATGGAACATTTCTGGGATCTTTTATTTAAGCTCATAAATCATAGAAATCATGTTGTGTTTATATTGTTGTTCAGTGTACAATGAGGGGAAACAGTTCTAATAAACCACATGGTGATCTACGATGATAACTTCTTGTGTAAATGAAAAGAGAGACAAAACATTGTAACAATGGTGATTTCTGACAACTGTAACCGCTTGGGACTGATGTGACAGGGTGCACTAGACCAGAAAATGCAGTTATCAAGAGAAATGATAAAGAATGTTGTTGAATTGGGACTAGAGTTCACTTAAAACAGAGTTTGTAGTTACATAAAGTGTACTCATCAGGAGTCAACTGTATATCATTACTCAAAACATTCGAACAATATCATGAATGAGCAGCGTTACGACAAAATGGATGAGAGAAATACTCTTAGAAAGACGGAAGGAGATTCAGGAAAGTATATATATTTTTTATGTATCAATAACCACTACCTCATGGCAAAACATTTCAGTGCTTTTAACACGATATGTGATATCAAATGTAATTGTACTTCTTTAACATACAGGCCCAGACGGCATCCCCAGCCGCACCCTCAGAGCATGCGCAGACCAGCTGGCTGGTGTGTTTACGGACATATTCAATCAAACCCTATCCCCACATGCTTCAAGAGGGCCACCATTGTTCCTGTTCCCAAGAAAGCTAAGGTAACTGAGCTAAACAACTACTGCCCCGCCCTGTAGCACTCACTTCCGTCATCATGAAGTGCTTTGAGAGACTAGTCAAGGACCATATCACCTCCACCCTACCTGACACCCTAGACCCACGCCAATTTGCTTACCGCCCAAATAGGTCCACAGACGATGCAATCTCAACCACACTGCACACTGCCCTAACCCATCTGGACAAGAGGAATACCTATGTGAGAATGCTGTTCATCGACTACAGCTCGGCATTTAACACCATAGTACCTTCCAAGCTCGTCATCAAGCTCGAGACCCTGGGTCTCGACCCCGCCCTGTGCAACTGGGTACTGGACTTCCTGACGGGCCGCCCCCAGGTGGTGAGGGTAGGCAACAACATCTCCACCCCGCTGATCCTCAACACTGGGGCCCCACAAGGGTGCGTTCTGAGCCCTCTCCTGTACTCCCTGTTCACCCACGACTGCGTGGCCACGCACGCCTCCAACTCAATCATCAAGTTTGCGGACGACACAACAGTGGTAGGCTTGATTACCAACAACGACGAGACGGCCTACAGGGAGGAGGTGAGGGCACTCGGAGTGTGGTGTCAGGAAAATAACCTTACACTCAACGTCAACAAAACTAAGGAGATGATTGTGGACTTCAGGAAACAGCAGAGGGAACACCCCTCTATCCACATTGATGGACAGCAGTGGAGAGGGTAGCTAGTTTTAAGTTCCTCGGCATACACATCACTGAATTGAACTGAATTGGTCCACCCACACAGACAGCATTGTGAAGAAGGCGCAGCAGCGCCTCTTCAATCTCAGGAGGCTGAAGAAATTTGGCTTGTCACCAAAAGCACTCACAAACTTCTACAGATGCACAATCGAGAGCATCCTGGCAGGCTGTATCACCACCTGGTACGGCAACTGCTCCACCCACAACCGTAAGGCTCTCCAGAGGGTAGTGAGGTCTGCACAACGTATCACCGGGGGTAAACTACCTACCCTCCATGACACCTACACCACCCGATGTTACAGGAAGGCCATAAAGATCATCAAGGACAACAACCACCCGAGCCACTGCCTGTTCACCCCGCTATCATCCAGAAGGCGAGGTCAGTACAGGTGCATCAAAGCTGGGACCGAGAGACTGAAAAACAGCTTCTATCTCACGGCCATCAGACTGTTAAACAGCCACCACTAACATTGAGTGGCTGCTGCCAACACACTGACTCAACTCCAGCCACTTTAATAATGGGAATTGATGGGAAATTATGTAAAATATATCACTAGCCACTTTAAACAATGCTACCTAATATAATGTTTACATACCCTACATTATCCATCTCATATGTATACGTATATACTGTACTCTATATCATCTACTGCATCTTTATGTAATACATGTATCATTAGCCACTTTGTTTACATACTCATCTCATATGTATATACTGTACTCGATACCATCTACTGCATCTTGCCTATGCCACTCTGTACCATCACTTTTTCATATATCTTTATGTACATATTCTTTATCCCCTTACACTTGTGTGTATAAGACAGTCGTTTTGGAATTGTTAGTTAGATTACTTGTTGGTTATTACTTCATTGTCGGAACTAGAAGCACAAGCATTTCGCTACACTCGCATTAACATCTGCTAACCATGTGTATGTGACAAATACAATTTGATTTGATTTGATTTTGATTTGATTTACATTCAGTCTATAATCAGGAGGGCATTTAGTAAATACGGATTCTTACATACAATAGACATAACAATAGATAAAAATCCATATCAATTTAACCTTGCGCAATACCCTAGATGAGGTTGCACCCCTAAAAACTAAAAACATTTCTCATAAGAAACTAGCTCCCTGGTACACAGAAAATACCCGAGCTCTGAAGCAAGCTTCCAGAAAATTGGAACGGAAATGGCGCCACACCAAACTGGAAGTCTTCCGACTAGCTTGGAAAGACAGTACCGTGCAGTGTCGAAGAGCCCTTACTGCTGCTCGATCAACCTATTTTTCTAACTTAATTGAGGAAAATAATAACAATCCGAAATTCCTTTTTGATACTGTCGCAAAGCTAACTAAAAAGCAGCATTCCCTAAGAGAGGATGGCTTTCACTTCAGCAGTAATAAATTCATGAACTTCTTTGAGGAAAAGATCATGATTATTAGAAAGCAAATTACGGACTCCTCTTTAAATCTGCGTATTCCTTCAAAGCTCAGTTGTCCCGAGTCTGCACAATTCTGCCAGGACCTAGGATCAAGAGAGACACTCAAGTGTTTTAGTACTTTAACTCTTGACACAATGGTGAAAATAATCATGGCCTCTAAACCTTCAAGCTACATACTGGACCCTATTCCAACTAAACTACTGAAAGAGCTGCTTCCTGTGCTTGTATGTCTTCCATTTCCTAATAATTGCTCCCACAGTTGATTTCTTGAAAACCAAGCTGCTTACCTATTACAGATTCAGTCTTCCCAGCCTGGTGCAGGTCTACAATTTTGTTTCTTTCCCTTGACAGCTCTTTGGTCTTGGCCATAGTGGAGTTTGGAGTGTGACTGTTTGAGGTTGTGGACAGGTGTCTTTTATACTGATAACAAGTTCAAACAGGTGCCATTAATACAGGTAACGAGTGGAGGACAGAGCCTCTTAAAGAAGAAGTTACAGGTCTTTGAGAGCCAGAAATCTTGCTTGTTTGTAGGTGACCAAATACTTATTTTCCACCATAATTTGCAAATAAATTCATAAAAAATCCTACAATGTGATTTTCTGGATTTTTCCTTCTCATTTTCTCATAGTTGAAGTGTACCAATGATGAAAATTACAGGCCTCTCTCATCTTTTTAAGTGGGAGAACTTGCACAATTGGTGGCTGACTAAATACTTTTTTTGCCACACTGTAAATGCAGAGATGTAAGGATATACACACACATTTGCATTCCTACTGAAATTGAAAACAATTGAAACACAAAACAAAACAACAACTTATCTTGTCGCATATTCCAAGCTTTGCATATACATTTTGCAACCGGCATCACTCATTTTCTGGATAGCCAAGTTTCTCTTCATCACTACTCCAGCATAGTCATTTTAAGGGTATTTTCTGAAGTTCCCAGTAAAGTCAATACTTAGACAAAGACCCCTGCTAGTTTAGCTGAGTTAAAGCCTGGTGAGGAGGGGACATACAGCTCAGTCCAGTCAGGACACCTAGAGGAAATGTAATCAGACTAACACAGGGACACATCTCACACCCAATGGAACAGATGAAAAACAGGATCATCACCTCACTCGCTCCCGTTATGAGAAAAAGAAATATTAGCAAAATGAGAAAGGAAGAAAGAAAGAAAGAAAGAGAAAAAGAAAGGCATAACGGATTCACGTGGGGGGGTTAAAGCCTGAGAAGACGAGATGAGATGAGAAAGAGGGCAATACAGGGAGAGAGAGAGAGTGAAAGAGGGGGGAGAGGTAGCATAGTAAAGGAAGCACTTGCAGCAGTCAGATTAGTGAGGGAAGCTGCAGTATATGTCATTCAGGCAGATTTCATGAAGCCAAAATCAAAGCAACAGCTGGAGGAAAAGGCCATGGAGAGACAGGAACATGAGACAGGAACATGAGACAGGAACATGTCAGAACATGGAGAGACGGGAACATGTCAGAACACGGAGAGACAGGAACATGAGACAGGAACATGAGACAGGAACATGAGACAGGAAGATGAGACAGGAACATGTCAGAACACGGAGAGACAGGAACATGAGACAGGACCATGTCAGAACATGGAGAGACGGGAACATGTCAGAACACGGAGAGACAGGAACATGAGACAGGAACATGAGACAGGAAGATGAGACAGGAACATGTCAGAACAGGGAGAGACAGGAACATGAGACAGGACCATGTCAGAACACGGAGAGACAGGAACATGAGACAGGACCATGTCAGAACACGGAGAGACAGGAACATGTCAGAACACGGAGAGACAGGAACATGTCAGAACACGGAGAGACAGGAACATGTCAGAACACAGAGAGACAGGAACATGTCAGAACACGAAGAGACAGGAACATGTCAGAACACGGAGAGACAGGAACATGTCAGAATACGGAGAGACAGAATGGCATCTGCAGGAGAATACCAATGAGTGTGGTTGTGTGCGCTTGTGTCTGGCATGTGCTTGTGGGAGGGCCTATCTGTGAGGGTGTGTGTGTGTGTGTGTGTGTGTGTGTGTGTGTGTGTGTGTGTGTGTGTGTGTGTGTGTGTGTGTGTGTGTGTGTGTGTGTGTGTGCGTGCGTGCGTGCGTGCGTGCGTGCGTGCGTGCGTGCGTGCGTGCGTGCGTGTGTGTGTGTGTGCGTGCATGCGTGTCATTCTAAGTAATTCATAAATCGTCCTCCCCACTGCCTTGCAAGCTTCAAGGAAATTTCCTGTGAAACTAATGCTGCTATCTTCTGGGGCTAATCTTTTAAACAGTAGCTAACTGAAGCTTCAGAATACATTTTGACGCCTGACTTTTAAAAATATGTTTTAAAAAATGCTAACCCCATCAAAGACTCCATCCACACTAAGAAAAGAGAGCAGAGTGTGAGCACCCAACCCAACTTTTTCCTCAAACATCAACTTTGGCACTGGCCTTGCTTGAAGCACCCTTGGGTGTAGATTTTTGACGCAGTGCCCTTTTCTGGCCTAAAGCATTGATAAGCTCTGCTCTCGCTCCATTTTGGACTAGTCTAATACATCCTGCAAAACTCCCTTGCATGAGTAGCGGGGTAATATTATCATTTATCTATATTATATGTACCTCACATGCGACCCGTAATAGGACTATATCATTTGTATGTTAACAAAGTCTATTAAATGAATTATCTGACTCCGTGAAGATGATTTAGCAATATGCAAGAAACTATCGTTAAGTTGAAGTAATACAAAGGTCAAGAAAGGTTTAAGAATTGTCTATATCAAAGGCAGATATTTAATTATATCGTAAAATGAACAGATTCACATGCAAAGGGAAAGGGAAGGGGGATACCTAGTCAGTTGTACAACTGAATGCCTTCAACTGAAATGTGTCTTCCACATTTAACCCGACCCCTCTGAATTAGAGAGGTGCAGGGGGGGCTGCCTTAATCGACATCCACGTCTTCGGCACCCGGGGAATAGTGGGTTAACTGCCCTGCTCAGGGGCAGAACGACACAAGGCATAAAGCTTAAGTTACAAGACAATACTAGCATTATAACACATTATTACATTTACATTTAAGTCATTTAGCAGACGCTCTTATCCAGAGCGACTTACAAATTGGTGCATTCACCTTATGACATCCAGTGGAACAGTCACTTTACAATAGTGCATCTAAATCTTAAAGGGGGGGGGGTGAGAGGGATTACTTATCCTATTCTAGGTATTCCTTAAAGAGGTGGGGTTTCAGGTGTCTCCGGAAGGTGGTGATTGACTCCGCTGTCCTGGCGTCGTGAGGGAGTTTGTTCCACCATTGGGGGGCCAGAGCAGCGAACAGTTTTGACTGGGCTGAGCGGGAGCTGTACTTCCTCAGTGGTAGGGAGGCGAGCAGGCCAGAGGTGGATGAACGCAGTGCCCTTGTTTGGGTGTAGGGCCTGATCAGAGCCTGGAGGTACTGAGGTGCCGTTCCCCTCACAGCTCCGTAGGCAAGCACCATGGTCTTGTAGCGGATGCGAGCTTCAACTGGAAGCCAGTGGAGAGAACGGAGGAGCGGGGTGACGTGAGAGAACTTGGGAAGGTTGAACACCAGACGGGCTGCGGCGTTCTGGATGAGTTGAAGGGGTTTAATGGCACAGGCAGGGAGCCCAGCCAACAGCGAGTTGCAGTAATCCAGACGGGAGATGACAAGTGCCTGGATTAGGACCTGCGCCGCTTCCTGTGTGAGGCAGGGTCGTACTCTGCGGATGTTGTAGAGCATGAACCTACAGGAACGGGCCACCGCCTTGATGTTGGTTGAGAACGACAGGGTGTTGTCCAGGATCACGCCAAGGTTCTTAGCGCTTTGGGAGGAGGACACAATGGAGTTGTCAACCGTGATGGCGAGATCATGGAACGGGCAGTCCTTCCCCGGGAGGAAGAGCAGCTCCGTCTTGCCGAGGTTCAGCTTGTGGTGGTGATCCGTCATCCGCACTGATATGTCTGCCAGACATGCAGAGATGCGATTCGCTACCTGGTCATCAGAAGGGGGAAAGGAGAAGATTAATTGTGTGTCGTCTGCATAGCAATGATAGGAGAGACCATGTGAGGTTATGACAGAGCCAAGTGACTTGGTGTATAGCGAGAATAGGAGAGGGCCTAGAACAGAGCCCTGGGGGACACCAGTGGTGAGAGCGCGTGGTGAGGAGACAGATTCTCGCCACGCCACCTGGTAGGAGCGACCTGTCAGGTAGGACGCAATCCAAGCTTGGGCCGCGCCGGAGATGCCCAACTCGGAGAGGGTGGAGAGGAGGATCTGATGGTTCACAGTATCGAAGGCAGCCGATAGATCTAGAAGGATGAGAGCAGAGGAGAGAGAGTTAGCTTTAGCAGTGCGGAGCACCTCCGTGATACAGAGGAGAGCAGTCTCAGTTGAATGACTAGTCTTGAAACCTGACTGATTTGGATCAAGAAGGTCATTCAGAGAGAGATAGCGGGAGAGCTGGCCAAGGACGGCACGTTCAAGAGTTTTGGAGAGAAAAGAAAGAAGGGATACTGGTCTGTAATTGTTGACATCGGAGGGATCGAGTGTAGGTTTTTTTATTATCCTAGGCATGATCAGAGAGAGAGAGAGAGAGAGAGAGAGAGAGAGAGAGAGAGAGAGAGAGAGAGAGAGAGAGAGAGAGAGAGAGAGAGAGAGAGAGAGAGAGAGAGAGAGAGAGAGAGAGAGAGAGAGAGAGAGAGAGAGAGCCTGAAAGGGCATGCCCCAAGAGTACATGGGGAGGAGAGAGTAAAAAGAGAGAGTTTATCTCACCAGCGCAGGTCAGGCACAAAGAGAAAGAGCCAATGAATTTGAGACCACTTTACAAGCATCTCAGTTGTTTGGATTCAAAATATAAGTTGTTGACCAATAGCATTACTGTTGAGTTAAGACAGACCTACATGATGTAAAGGCAACATGTAGGTTGAGACAATGGGGGATGGCAAGAGCAACACGGAGAAGGCTGAATTCCTGAGAAGACCATAAACATGCTTGTATACAGTTGCTGAGTCACTTCGGGGGCTGCCATGTTTGTCTCTTATATGCTCATTTGTTAAACTTCCTCATTACTACTGTACAGTACTGAACTGAACTGTAGAAATGCTATTGTATTGTGTAAAGATGGCTGCTGTGTCTTCATCTGTGCATCTTCAGTCAATTTATCACAGCTGCAAAACACATTTCCAGTATGAGATAACGAAGCTAATTCGATGATGGTAATTCTAAACATGCACATGGAGAGAGACTGTGGCCGTCTTTTTGTTGTTGCTGCTGAATTCATTATCCAAACTGAATTAGGCTGTATTAAAACCCCCTAGAGTCGAATGACACACCCAATCCAATTAGCATAATAAGCAAATCCCCATCATTTACGTTTATGAACCAAACGGAAGCAAACAGAGCAAAACGAGAGTTTCTATTGGGACAAATTCAGGGAGGTCCCACCCCCTTTCGTTCCATTTGCTTCTGTTTCAGAAACGTTTTGCAACAGAATCAGCGTAATGACTACACCCCTGTTTTTTTAGCATGGGCTTTACCTCAATCCACCGCATCTGCCGATGTCGGCCTTCCGCATTGCCGATGTCGGCCTTCCGCATTGCCGATGTCGGCCTTCCGCATTGGCGATGTCGGCCTTCCGCATTGCCGATGTCGGCCTTCCGCATTGGCGATGGAAGGTGGCAGAGCAGCAGCGGTGTTTGTCACAAAAATTACTGTAACGACCTAACGGTTTGGGCTAGAAACTAATATGACCCCTCTATGGAAAGCTGAGACTCTTTTGCTCTACTTCACAAGTGTCACAGGACTCATCTGAAGGTAACCTATTATGGGGACACAAAATTAATGGGGGTGAATAGGGCATTGCCACAAAGGGGTATGGCTGTAACGTAACAAAATGTGGAAAAAGTCAAGAGGTCTGGATACTTTTCCGAAGGCGCTGTATAAGGCGCTGTATAAGGCGCTGTATAAGGCTCTGTATAAGGCGCTGTATAAGGCGCTGTATAAGGCTCTGTATAAGGCGCTGTATAAGGCGCTGTATAAGGCGCTGTATAAGGCGCTGTATAAGGCTCTGTATAAGGCTCTGTATAAGGCACTGTATAAGGCACTGTATAAGGCACTGTATAAGGCTCTGTATAAGGCACTGTATAAGGCACTGTATAAGGCTCTGTATAAGGCACTGTATAAGGCACTGTATAAGGCGCTGTATAAGGCGCTGTATAAGGCACTGTATAAGGCTCTGTATAAGGCTCTGTATAAGGCGCTGTATAAGGCTCTGTATAAGGCGCTGTATATGGGTCATTCCACTGTAAAAAATAAAATACCAAATCATCTGAGCTTTCTTAAATCTCTCAGATATAGGACAGACACTAAAACATATTTCCTTTTGGTACATTCTTTTGGGACTGTTTTTCCATGTATGAATGTGTTATTCAATGTGTGTCTATGGGCTAATAGCAGTACGGCCTAATTCAATGTATTTTTGATACCTGTATGGTTCGTAAAATTCAAAATCAAATAACTAAATGATCCTTGGTATGAGCATCTTAAAACTATTCCATATGATAGCTTAGTAGAAACCCAGCCACAGGCTCTTAGACTCTAGGTGGTTTTAAATTGTAATCTTACTGACATACTGTCAGCCTTAACATATAGTCTGAATAGAAAATGACAGTAGCCTGTACTAACCTAGTCTAAAGACAAAGCAAAGTGCAAAGATGACAGACCTGACAGAAACGCTTCCTTCTGTCACCATATTTGTACACACTCAACCTCTAGACATGGATGGATATTTAATGAATGTTTTTTTCATGACACAGATGTTTTTTTCATGACACAGATGACATCAATCTGACATCAGCATATGTATGGATGACCCTGTACTATGATCCAGCCTGGGGCAGAAGTCTCTACACTCGACCCCTCAATTGAACTCCCAGTGATATCTTTGACCTGGCCTTCCCCATCAATGCCCATTCAACCATGACTAGTCTATGCACATGCATGTCCTGTTGAATCCACTCAGCCTCTGATCTGAAGGCAAAGGGTGAAGTGGGATGAACTTTAGAATATCAGCTAGCCCCTATTTACATACACTCACAAACGTACACACAAATACACATACTTTTCATTACATACACTACTGTTCAAAAGTTTGGGGTCATTTACAAATGTCCTTGTTTTTTAAAGAAAAGCAACAAAAACAATGTCCATTAAAGTAACATTAAATTGATCAGAAATACGGTGTAGACATAGTTAATGTTGTAAATTACTATTGTAGCTGGTAATGGGTGATTTTTAATGGAATATCTACATAGGCGCACAGAGGCCCATTATTACTCCTGTGTTCCAATGGCACTTTGTGTTAGCTAATCCAAGTTTATAATTTTAAAAGGCTAATTGATCATTAGAAAACTATTTTGCATTTATGTTAGCACAGCTTAAAACTGTTGTGCTGTTAAATAAGCAATAAAACTGTCCTTTGTGTATTTTTTGAGCATCAGCATTTGTGGGTTCGATTACATGCAAAAAATGGCCAGAAGCAAATAACTATCTTCGTCAGTCTATTCTTGTTCTGAGAAATGAAGGCTATTCCATGCGAGAAATTGCCAAGAAACTGAAGTGTCTAGTTTGAGAAACAGATGCCTCACAAGTCCTCAACTGGCAGCTTCATTAAACAGTACCCGCAAAACACCAGTCTCAACATCAACAGTGAAGAGGTGACTCCTGGATGCTGTCCTTCACCTCTTCACTGTTGCCGTTGAGACTGGTGTTTTGTGGGTACTATTTATTGAAGCTGACAGTTGAGGACTTGTGAGGCGTCTGTTTCTCAAACTATACACTCTAATGTACTTGTCCTCTTGCTCAGTTGTGCACCGGGGCCTCACACTCCTCTTTCTATTCTGGTTAGGGCCAGTTTGTGCTGTTCAGTGAAGGGAGTAGTACACAGCTTTGTACGAGATCTTCAGTTTCTTGGCAATTTCTCACATGGAATAGCCTTCATTTCTCAGAACAGGAATAGACTGAAGAAAGTTATTTGTTTCTGGCCATTTTGAGCCTGTAATCGAACCCACAAATGTTGATGCTCCAGATACTCATCTTGTTATGCAGGTGAGTGAGGACCCAAAAGCGACTTAACAGAAACAGAGTTTATTCAAGTCCAAACAGAAAACGACAAATCCTGAATCCTTAACAGGAAATGTCCAAACGGGGAATAACAGAAATCCTCTAGTCTGTAGAGGGGAATAACAGGAGAAGCGGCCACAGACTGCAGGTCGCTTCGGGTAGGCGCAGGCCGTAGCTGATAGAGACACCTGCTCACACGCAGCATCTGATGAAGGCAAAAACACGACAGGACGGAACAAGAACACAGTACAGCAAACAAGGATCCGACAAGGACAGAAGCGGAAACAGAGAGAGAAATAGGGACTTAATCAGAGGGCAAAATAGGGGACAGGTGTGAAAGAGGAAACGAGGTAGTTAAGAGAATGAGGAACAGCTGGGAGCAGGAACGGAACGATAGAGAGAGAGAGAGAGAGAGAGAGAGAGAGAGAGAGAGAGAGAGGGATAGAGAGAGGGAAAGAACCTAATAAGACCAGCAGGGGGAAACGAATAGAAGAGAAAGCACAGGGACAAGACATGACAATCTATGACAAAACATGACACATCTAGTCTAAAGAAGGCCAGTTGTAATTACTTCTTTAATCAAAACAACAGTTTTCAGCAGTGCTAACATAATTGCAAAAGGGTTTTCTAATGAACAATTAGCCTTTTAAAATTATAAACTTGGATTAGCTAACACAACGTGCCATTGGAACACAGGGCTGATAATGGGCCTCTGTACACCTATGTAGATATTCCATAAAAAAATATGCCGTTTCCAGCTATAATAGTCATTTACAACATTAACAATGTCTACACTGTATTTCTGATCAATTTTATGTTATTTTAATCAACAAAAAATGTGCTTTTCTTTCAAAAACAAGGACATATGTAAGTGACCCCAAACTTTTGAACGGTAGTATACATGCATGCGTTCACATACACATTCACACACAGACACATGCACGCGCACGTTTACACACACACACACACACACACACACGCACATACGCACGCACTCCCCCCCCCCCCCACACACACACACACTGCTCTGAAAATGCTGCAAGGCATGTGGGTCTTCTCTCCACTGAGCTGCCATGCCCCATCTTCATTAGTGTCAGGAGCAGTGTTGGTGCTCTGGGTTAAAAGCTTTAAATATGAATCATGATATTACAGGGTACGCCAACATGCGGCAAGGGGAGAGACAGGGCTAGAGAGAGGAATATGGGAAGGCAGTGGAAAGGGCAGCTTTTATCAGGAACCACAGCCACGGTTTGTCAAGGACAGGACTGGTGCCACAATCTCAGAGAAGGAGACCATAAAACTGTGTGTGTGTGTGTGTGTGTGTGTGTGTGTGTGTGTGTGTGTGTGTGTGTGTGTGTGTGTGTGTGTGTGTGTGTGTGTGTGTGTGTGTGTGTGTGTGTGTGTGTGTGTGTGTGTGTGTGTGTGTGTGTGTGTGTGTGTGTGTGTGTGTTGCTATCAGGGTATGTGTGAAGAGGGGTATATACAGACAGGGCTGATGAGCAAGAAGCTGACATTCAAAAAGAGCAATAGGAAAGTGTCAGAATCAGAATATTGATATTGAAACGAGGTGGGGATGAGGATGAGGACAGGAGAGTGGAGAGGTCAGGTGTTGACGGACCAGGCAATCAATACAAATAGAGAAAGGTGGACAGAGAAAGAGGAAGAGATATTTCCCGGATAAAGATAACCCAGGTTGCAACGGGTTCTCTCTCTCCCTCCCTCCCTACATGGGAAACATATGTTTACATTGACAAAGCAAGTGAAATAGATAATAAGCAAAAGTGAAATAAACAGTCCGAAATGAACAGTAAACATTACACTTGCCATTTCAAAAGAATAGAGACATTTCAAATGTTACATTATGGCTATGTACAGTGTTGTAACAACGTGCAAATAGTTGAAGTACAAAAAGGGAAAATAAAGAAATATAAATATGGGTTGTGTTTCTTCTTCACTGGTTGCCCTTGTGGCAACACCCCCTTCATCTACAGCCCAAACACTACAGAGTCAACCCACTGGATCCTTCATCTACAGCCCAAACATTACAGAGTCAACCCACTGGATCCTTCATCTACAGCCCAAACATTACAGAGTCAAACCACTGGATCCTTCATCTACAGCCCAAACATTACAGAGTCAACCCACTGGATCCTTCATCTACAGCCCAAACACTACAGAGTCAACCCACTGGATCCTTCATCTACAGCCCAAACATTACAGAGTCAACCCACTGGATCCTTCATCTACAGCCCAAACATTACAGAGTCAAACCACTAGATCCTTCATCTACAGCCCAAACATTACAGAGTCAACCCACTGGATCCTTCATCTACAGCCCAAACACTACAGAGTCAACCCACTGGATCCTTCATCTACAGCCCAAACATTACAGAGTCAACCCACTGGATCCTTCATCTACAGCCCAAACACTACAGAGTCAACCCACTGGACCCTTCATCTACAGCCCAAACATTACAGAGTCAACCCACTGGATCCTTCATTTACAGCCCAAACACTACAGAGTCAACCCACTGGATCCTTCATCTACAGCCCAAACACTACAGATTCAACCCACTGGATCCTTCATCTACAGCCCAAACATTACAGAGTCAAACCACTGGATTCTTCATCTACAGCCCAAACATTACAGAGTCAACCCACTGGATCCTTCATCTACAGCCCAAACACTACAGAGTCAAACCACTGGACCCTTCATCTACAGCCCAAACATTACAGAGTCAACCCACTGGATCCTTCATCTACAGCCCAAACATTACAGAGTCAACCCACTGGATCCTTCATCTACAGCCCAAACACTACAGAGTCAACCCACTGGACCCTTCATCTACAGCCCAAACATTACAGAGTCAACCCACTGGATCCTTCATCTACAGCCCAAACACTACAGAGTCAACCCACTGGATCCTTCATCTACAGCCCAAACATTACAGAGTCAACCCACTGGATCCTTCATCTACAGCCCAAACACTACAGAGTCAACCCACTGGATCCTTCATCTACAGCCCAAACATTACAGAGTCAACCCACTGGATCCTTCATCTACAGCCCAAACACTACAGAGTCAACCCACTGGACCCTTCATCTACAGCCCAAACATTACAGAGCACCCCCTGTATCCTTCATCTACAGCCAAAACACTACAGAGCACCCCCTAGATCCTCCTCCTGAATCCCCTCACATCCATTACATTTCCTCAATCAATATTCTAAACCTATTTCAAATGTCTGGTCCTCAATTTCTGAATTTAGCAGTCAGAGGTTCCTCAATGTCGCTAACGACATGGCTACAAGTTTGTTTATATTGTTACTCACCGCATCATCAGGGTTGGGTAGGTTACTTTCTAAATGTAATCCATTACAGTTATTAGTTACCTGTTCAAAATGGTAATCTGATTACTCTCAGTTGCTTTTGGATTACTTTCCCCTTTAGAGGCATTAGAAGAAGACAAAAAGGATCCATCAAACGCATTTGATGTGTCATCATAGTGGTCTCTGACTTGTGGTCAGACTCGCTCAGTTAGAACAAACTTACACTTGCACCTTTTGTCAATGCTGAATTGAATGTTATTGAGAACACAAAAAGGTATCATCTATTTTTACACAAACATCCTCTCTGAATTTAAAAGTAATCCAAGAAGTACTCATCTAATTTTTCAAACGTATCTGTAATCTGATAACAATATCTTTGTTGGTAAAGTCACTGATTACAATTACAGTTTTAAAAAAAAAATCTGATTACGTGTCACTGGTTACATGTAATCAGTTACTCCCCAACCCTGCGCGTCGTACTAGCTGACTTTATCCAGGCCACTTAGAGAAAAATAAAGCAAGCAGTCTATAGTTTTATCTCATAAGTTTTTGAGCTACAGCCATTCTGAGTTTAAATGAATTGAATTGGATTGAAAAACTGCAGCTATTCCAAGGATTATTTTTCTAAGAAAAGGATGGTCCATTCCATGTCACAAGTTGTAACAGTCTAATGTGGAAATAGGCCATAATGTTGCCTTAGTTCTCCTTAATGGCACTGTGTAAAGACACCAAGGAATTCAACTCTGACTGTGTTCTAAGAGCTCTATGGAGACATTAAAGACCATTAGAAACCATAACATGGAAACCAGTAGAACTGCTGTAGCCTAATGGTTTGATTGTTCACCAGGGATGGTCTAACAGTAACTAATACAGACTTTTTTTGAAGGGAATAAACCACACACAAAGGACCATTTCCTGGATACAGATTAAGTGTAAAAGAAGGACAAACTGAATTACTTTCATCGAGGACTGGCATGAATTGTGAGGATGACCACACACAAAGTTGCAAAGAATATGTTGTGATCTATTTAATAAACACAAGAGACCAGCAAAATGGACAAAAGAGTGTTGTGGTATAGCAGGAACAGTGTTTTCTACAGTAGTGTAACGGCGTTCTTCGTTTGTAGAAAGAGAGTCGGACCGAAATGCAGCGTAGTTGTTACTCATGTTCTTTAAAGAAGAGAATGACGATACATGAAATAACTACACAAATACAAAAACAACAAACGGAACGTGAAACCTAATTACAGCCTATCTGGTGAAACTACACAGAGACAGGAACAATCACCCACAAAATACAAAGCGAAACCAGGCTACCTAAATACGGTTCCCAATCAGAGACAACGAGAATCACCTGACTCTGATTGAGAACCGCCTCAGGCAGCCAAGCCTAACAACACCCCTAATCAGCCGCGATCCCAAATACAAAAACCCCAATACGAAATACAACAACATAAACCCATGTCACACCCTGGCCTGACCAAATAATTAAAGAAAACACAAAATAATAAGACCAAGGCGTGACAAGTAGTGGTCAAAACCTAGCACTTGCACACTACTTCATGGTAAACAAGACAAAATTTCAATGAATAATTTCTCTGAACAGGGAATACATTACATAGTATGGAGAAGCAATACTCCAAGCCACAGCTTCATACTACTTGTCAAACATAGATAACTGAAACTGTATATTAGTTGTTGGGGTGGGATTGGCATGAGGTGTTTGGGGTTCTGGGGGTAGGGAGATTGGTAGGAAGATTGTTCCAAATTGGTTGTTGGATACTATATTTATTGAATATTATCTGAATTCTATAAATAAATTAAAATGGCCAATTTGGGTGCAAAATTAAATGATATTTCAACAAAATAATGTTTCAGGAATGCTAATCGTATCTGTTACTAACTACAGAAACGATCTCAGAATAATCTGAGATGGTGGGAGTCCAAATCCTCTTTCTTGTGCTTTTTGAGGTGGAACAACCCTGTGATAATCACCTGTCACTTCCGTTACCAACACCTCGGGGAGGACAGTCCTTCTGGGTTGATGTGGCCCATAGACATGCATTATGGTGCATCCACAATGAGCACTATGGAGAATTAGCAGAGCCATGTGACGCTTAAAAAGAGGCCACATATTAAGACGATCTACTTCACACACACACATGCACACACATGCACGCACACACGGTTGTTCTTGAATTCCTAAATGAGTACACTCCCCTTCATGCAGAAATGTTCTCACCAGTGAACTGAAATGATTTAGAAAAGCCAAGTGAAGCTTAAAAAAAAGAGGCCACATTTTAAGAGGATCTACTTCACACACACACATGCGCACAAACACGCGAGCACACACACACACACACACACACACACACACACACACACACACACACACACACACACACACACACACACACACACACACACACACACACACACACACACACACACACACACACACACACACACACACACACACACACACACACACACACACACACTTCCTGGTATGGTACCTACTATGTGTGCACGAGCTTAAACATGCACATAATTGGGAGCCTAAACATGTAATGTACATATAGAATTGCCTTTCATTTGATTAGAGCTCAGTGGGCTTAATAGTATATACGGTATTTGTAGTTTAACTTTTAAAAGGTATTCACTTTTAATGTGGTATAAACACAACCAGTCGTGACGTTTTCATCTGATTGTCAAACAATCACTTCAAAAGGCTCCTCCTGTAAGCCTGGTTACCTGCGCACGTTCGTTCACTCTAAAATAATTCCCGCATCCATACAGTGCACTGTGCACCCGCTATATGAAGAATGGGAAGATACAACAGAACACCAAGAAGTGTAAGGAAGGACATTCGAGTGATTGACATTCATCAGGCCTACACTTGTAACCTGAATTGGTGCGTCCACTTGTCCGCACACGTCTCAGTCTCGGCAACTCAATATCTGCCACCGCAAAATGTCCCTTATTGTCGAACCACACCACATTTTGAGCTATTCCACACATCTTCAAGTTCATTCACACATTTTTCATGTGTTATACGCATTAATGATACTGTAAATAATAGTGTAATACCTTACAGTTTTTGGGGGGGCATTTTTGTTTTAATTAATGTGATAGGTTCATGTTCAACCGGTAAGGCGTACACCAACTATTTGCAGCACCAAGCCCACCTCAACTACCACCATTTCCATGCAAGTGATCATGGAGTCAGACGACCACTTAACGCCGTGAACCGCATCTAGAAGACGATCGATCGATATTAGCCAGCACGTGAAACTAATCATTAGAGGAGCCAAGCGGCTCAATCTCTCCCCTTAAGCAAAGCAAAGTGCAGGCTCTTCCATAACACCCAGGGAGAGAGGCTGTCCCTCGGTGGTCCATATACAGGGCTAATGGACCTGCAAATGCAGCCTGTGCCTGGGCCCATCCTGGTGATATATACCAGGCAAATGGACAGGGCACTTGTCTCTTCGTCCCGGATAATCATCTTACAGTCTCTCGGCTGAGCTAATAGTCATGGTAACTGATGTCTTGTCCTGATCAATGCCAAGCTAATAGTGGATGAGCAGAGTGCTTTCGAAAGGCGTTGAGGTAATGGTGATGGAATCAGACGCTGTCTGTCATCGAAGGTATTTCCCCTTTAGTAAATGCTGCCTCTGGGGTTGAGTTTAAATTCTGGCACTTCTTCAGTTCTAATCATAGACCACTTTATTTGACGAGTGCGTGTGGATTAAGTTTCTTTAATAATCATGGTAATATTAGATTAATAAATTCAAATATTTAAATTGAGCAAACAGAGCCGAGCTGTCTAATGATGAAATATTACGTCAATATTGAAAATGGGGTGGAAAATATCCGAGCCACCAATCACGTCGCTGGGCAATATTCCACCTTCTATATGAAATCATAAGGTCAGCTACACTGAACAAAAATAGAAATGCAACATGCAACAATTTCAAAGATTTGACTGAGTTACAGTTCATATAAGGAAATCAAATCAATTGAAATAAATTCATTAGGCCCTAGTCTATGGATTTCACATTACTGCAAATGCAGTTGAAGTCAGAAGTTTACTTACACTTATGTTGGAGTCATTAAAACTTGTTTTTCAACCACTACACAAATGTATTGTTAGCAAACTATAGTTTTGGCAAGTCAGTTAGGACATCTACTTTGTGCATGACACAAGTAATTTTTGCAACAATTGTTTACAGACAGATTATTTAACTTATAATTCACTGTATCACAATTCCAGTGGGTCAGAAGTTTACATACACTAAGTTGACTGTGCCTTTAAACAGCTTGTAAAATTCCAGAAAATTATGTCATGGCTTTAGAAGCTTCTGATAGGCTAATTGACATCATTTGAGTTAATTGGAGGTGTACCTGTGGATGTATTTCAAGGCCTACTTTCAATCTCAGTGCCATCATGGGAAAATCAAAAGAAATCTGCCAAGACCTCAGAAAATATATTGTAGACCTCCACAAGTCTGGTTCATCCTTGGGAACAATTTCCAAACGCTTGAAGGTACTACATTAATCTGTACAAACTATAGTACGCAAGTATAAACACCATGGGACCACGCAGCCGTCATACCACTCAGGAAGGAGACGCGTTCTGTCTCCTAGAGAGGAACATACTTCGGTGTGAAAAGTGCACATCAATCCCAGAACAGCAACGGACCTTGTGAAGATGCTGGAGGAAACAGGTACAAAAGTATCTATATCCATAGTAAAACGAGTACTATATCGACATAACTTGACGCTCAGCAAGGAAGAAGCCACTGCTCCAAAACCACCATAAAAAAGCCAGACTACGGTTTGCAACTGCACATGGGGACAAAGATCACACTTTTTGGAGAAATGTCCTCTGGTCTGATGAAACAAACATAGAACTGTTTGGCCATAATGACCATTCTTATGTTTGGAGGAAAAAGGGGGAGGCCTGAAAGCTGAAGAACACCATCCTAACCATGAAGCACGGTGGTGGCAGCATCATGTTGTGGGGTGCTTTGCTGCAGGAGGGTCTGTGGCACTTCACAAAATAGATGGCATCATGATGGAAGGAAAATGATGTGGATATATTGAAACAACAATTCAAAACATCATTCAGGAAGTTAAAGCTTGGTCGCAAATGGGTCTTCCAAATGGACAATGACCCCAAGCATACTTCCAAAGTTGTGGCAAAACAGCTTAAGGACAACAAAGTCAAGGTATTGGAGTGGCCATCACAAAGCCCTGACCTCAATCCTATAGAGAATTTGTGGGCAGAACTGAAAAACCGTGTGCAAGCAAGGAGGCTTACAAACCTGACTCAGTTACACCAGCTCTGTCAGGGGGAATGGGACAAAATTCCCTCAACTTATTGTTGGAAGCTTGTGGAAGGCTGCCCGAAACTTTGACCCAAGTTAAACACTTTAAAGGCAATGCTACCAAATACTAATTGAGTGTGTGTAAACATCTGACCCACTGGGAATGTGATGAAAGAAATAAAAGCTGAAATAAAAAATTCTCTCTACTATTATTCTGACATTTCACATTCTTAAAATAAAGTGGTGATCCTAACTGACCTAAAACAGGGAATTTTTACTCTGATTAAATGTCAGGAATTGTGAAAAACGGAGATTAAATGTAGTTGGCTAAGGTGTACGTAAACTTCCGACTTCAACTATACATGCATCTGTTGGTCATAGATACCTTAAAAAAGGTAGGGGTGTGGATCAGAAATCCAGTTAGTATCTGGTGTGACCCCCATTTGCCTCATGCAGTGCGACACATCTCCTTCGCATAGAGTTGATCAGGCTGTTGATTGTGGCCTGTGGAATGTTGTGCCCCTCCTCTTCAATGGCTGTGCGAAGTTGCTGGATATATGCAGGAACTGGAACACGCTGTCATACACATTGATCCAGACCAACTCAAACATGCTCAATGAGTGACATGTCAGGTGAGTATGCAGGCCATCAAAGAACTGGGACAT
This sequence comes from Oncorhynchus gorbuscha, assembly GCF_021184085.1. Lineage (NCBI taxonomy): Eukaryota > Metazoa > Chordata > Actinopteri > Salmoniformes > Salmonidae > Oncorhynchus > Oncorhynchus gorbuscha. Next base: position 20,763,039 of record NC_060183.1, read on the forward strand.
TTTCATCTTCCTGGAATTGTGTACAGATCCTTGCAACATGGGACTGAAATATGACGTGATGGTGGCGGATGAATGGCACGACAAGGGGCCTCAGGATCTAGCCACGGTATCTCTGTGCATTCAAATTGACATTGATAAAATGCAACTGTGTTCATTGTCCGTAGCTTATGTCTGCCCGTTTCAGCATAACCCCACCGCCACCATTGGGGACTCTGTTCACAACGTTGATATCACCAAACCGTTAGCCAACACGACGCCATACACGCTGTCTGTCATTTGCCCAGTACAGTTGAAACCGGGATTAATCACACTTCTCAAGTGTCCAAGTAGCCAGTGAAGTGAGCACTTTCCCACGACGCCAAACTGCAGTCAGGTCAAGATCCTGGTGAGGACGATGAGCACACAGATGAGCTTCCCTGAGACGGTTTCTCACAGTTTGTGTAGAAATTCTTCGGTTGTGCAAAACCACAGTTTCATCAGCTGTCCGGGTAGCTGGTCTCAGATGATCCCGCAGGTGAAGAAGCCTGATGTGGAGGTCCTGGGCTGGCGTTGTTACACGTTGTCTGTGGTTGTGAGGCCGGTTGGACCTCCTGACAAATTCTCTAAAATGACGTTGAAGGCAGCTTATGGTTGAGAAATTAACATTCAATTATCTGGCAACAGCTCTGGTGGACCTTCCTGCAGTCGGCATGCCAATTGCACGCTCCCTAAAAACTTGAGACATCTGTGGCATTGTTGTTCAACAAAACTGCACATTTTAGAGTGGTGACCATTCTGGTTAATCAGCTTCTTGATATGCCACACCTGTCAGGTGGATGGATTATCTTGACAAAGGAGAAATGCTCACTAACAGGTATTGTATGTAAACAAATGTGTGAACAACATTTGAGAGAAATAAGCTTTTTTGTGCATATGGAACATTTCTGTGATCTTTTATTTCAGCTCATGAAACATGGGACCAACACTTTATATCAGGGATCACTAGATTCAGCTGCGGGACAATTTATTTCTTGACCGAATTGTCAGTGGGCCGGAACATAATTAAGCAATAAGGCCCGAGGGGCCCGAGGGGGTGTGGTATATGGCCAAAATATAACACGGCTAAGGGCTGTTCTCTCCCTCACCAACTTTAAACATCTGCTAACCGACCGCTGCAGCTGTACATAGTCCATCGGTAAATAGCCCACCCAATTTACCTACCTCATCCCCATACTGTTTTTATTGATTTACTTTTCTGCTCTTTTGCACATCAGTATCTCTACCTGCACATGACCATCTGATCATTTATCACTCCAGTGTTAATCTGCTAAATTGTAATTATTCGCCTTTTTTTTCTTTTTCTACTGTGTTATTGACATGTTTATAGTTTACTCCAAGTGTAACTCTGTGTTGTTGTCTGTTCACACTGCTATGCTTTATCTTGGCCAGGTTGCAGTTGTAATTGAGAACTTGTTCTCAACTAGTCTACCTGGTTAAATAAAGGTGAAATCAAAAATGAATACAAATTATGCACGACGCAACACGAAGTACCTGGATACAGCCCTTAGCTGTGGTATATTTGCCATATACCACAAACCCCCAAGGTGCCTTATTGTTATTATAAACTGGTTACCAAAGTAATTACAGCAGTAATAATACATGTTTTGTCATTCCCATGGTATACGGACTGATATGATTTAACACAGTAAAACAGGTGCTTAGGGTGAGTTAGAGAAAATGCTGAAGTGAAGTAGCCAGCTGTACGTGACCCATGAGAGAATATAAGGTGTGATTGTGTGAGTGTGTGTGTGTGAAACATAACAGTCAACGTGCTGATCTTTCCCATCAAGTTCTGGGAAATGGACAGCGTACTACTGTGTAGACAGGATTGTTTAACAAGGCCCGGACCAATACTTTTCACTTCCAATTCTCTCTCAGTCACTTTCTGGGAGTTATTGATCGAGCATGGCCAGGGGGAACATAGTCAGCTGCAAAACCATACAGATGTAGGCTTTTAATTTGAGCCAGTTTGCTACAGCAGGGAAATAATCCTACAGCAACAGGACATGTGAATTATTATGTGGATTTGTGCAACAACAAAAAATCTCAGCGACAGAAGAGTGATCAAATGAAGGTCCTACATCTGTATACAGCTAAAATGCCCCACCTCTGATAGCATTTTCAATCTTTAGTAAAAAGGAGTGGGAGAAGCAGGGAAGCAGAGAGCAGAGCACCCTGTCAGAGTCAGGCTGAACACCACAAAAGAAGAAAAACAACAACGTGACAGTATACATCTCTCTCGACCCTCCTTTTCACAGAGTACTGTCAGCACTACATTTCCAAGCCAGGTAGTTATTACTTTCCAACAAATTGCCATAGCACGGTAATGGGGAGATGGAGAGAAGTAGCAGACCTTGGTGCCTGGCAGATTCAAGAAGAGCACCCGGCTGTGCCGACAGAGAGAAAACACACTGAATAATTTCAGTTAGCGCTGAGATTTGGAGAGTAGCTGGGTCAGGGGAAGGGCAGGCCTCCGCACCTCTACATTATTCATCCAACTATGCAAGGATACATCCAGGGTGACTTACATCGCTCATCATTTACATGCTATTCCTTTATGAATTATTGAGTCAATGATTTGTGGGGGAGTTGAACCGTGAAGGGGACATGGAGTGGAGGCTGTATGGACACATATAGGGATTGGTCACGTAGCTGTTAACGTGCAGGCTGCGAAGTTAAGTGAAACTTAGCCAAGCTCCTCCAGTATACTGTAGACCAACAGAGGGCTAAATTAATTCTGATTTTGTGATGCTATTCCATAACTACAACTTTCACATTTTGGAAAATGTAATTGGTAGCATTTGAAACATGTGGGGTTAAAAGACATTGAAATGTATTTGAAAATGTGCATTACATTAGTATCTCCTGCAGTTCAACTCGGGCCTCAGTATTTCTTTATACGTTTGTGACATCAATGTTTCAATTATTGGTTTTACATACAGTACGCATCAAAAGTTTGGACACACCTACTCATTCCAAGGTTTTTCTATATTTTTTTATTATTTTCAACATTGTAGAATAATTGTGAAGACATCAACACTATGAAATGACACGTAGTAACCAAAAAACTGTTAAACAAATCAAAATATAGTTTATATTTGAGATTCTTCTAATAGCCACCCCTTGCCTTGATGACAGCTTTGCACACTCTTGGCATTCTCTCAACCAGCTTCATGAGGTAACCTGGAATGCATTTCAATTAATAGGTGTGCCTTGTTAAAAGTTCATTTGTGATGCGTTTGAGCCAATCAGTTGTGTTGTGACAAGGTAAGGGTGGTATACAGAAGATAGCCCTATTTGGTAAAATACCAAGTCCTTTTTATAGCAAGAACTTTATTACTTTAAGACATGAAGGTCAGCCAATCAGGAAAATCTCAAGAACTTTTAAAGTTTCTTCAAGTGCAGTCGCAAAAGACATCAAGAGCTATGATGAAACTGGCTCTCCACAGGAAAGGAAGACCCAGAGTTACTTCTGGTGCAGATAATAAGTTCATTAGAGTTAACTGTACCTCAGATTGCAGCCCAAATAAATGCTTCACAGAGTTCAAGTAACTGACACATCTCAACTTTTCAGAGGAGACTGCTTGAATCAGGTCTTTTTGATCAAATTGCTGCAAAGAAACCACTACTAAATGACAACAATAATAAGAAGAGACTTGCTTGGGCGAAGAAACATGAGCAATGGACATGAGACTGGTGGAAATCTGCCCTTTGGTCAGATGAGTCCAAATCTGACATTTTTTATTCCAAACGTTGTGTCTTTGTGAGACACAGACTAGGTTAACGGATGATCTCAGCGTGTGTGGTTCCCACCGTGAAGCATGGAGGAGATGGTGTGATGGTGTGGGGGTGCTTTGCTGGTTACACTGTCTGTGATTTATTTAGAATTCAAGGCACACTTAACCAGCATGTCTATCACAGCATTATGCAGGAATATGCCATCCTATCTGGTTTGCGCTTAGTGGGACAATCATTTGTTTTTCAACAGGACAATGACCAAAAAACACAAACCAGGCTGTGTAAGGGCTATTTGACCAAGGAGAGGGATGGAGTGATGGTATCAGATGACCTGGCCTCCACAATTATCCGACCTCAACCCAATTGAGATGGTTTGCTGGTTGACACAATGCCAAAAGTGTGCAAAGCTGTCAAAGGGTGGCTACTTTCAAGAATCTAAAATATATTTTGATTTGTTTAACACTGTTTTGGTTACTACATGATTCCATATGTGTTATTTCATAGTTTTTATGTCTTCACTATTATTTTACATTGTAGAACACAAAAAAAATAAAGAAAAACCCTTGAATGAATAGGTGTGTCCAAACTTCTGACTGGTACTGTATATAATAATTAATTTAATTAATTTCAGATCTGCATGTAAAACATTTACATTTGACATTTTAGTCATTTAGCAGATGCTCTTATCCAGAGTGACTTACAGTTAGCGCGTTCATCATAAGATATTTAGGTGGGACTACCACATATCACAGGATATGAACATCCCAGCTAAATAATGGACACAGTTTAACACACTAATATCTATTAATAAAAAATCTGAGAACAGTAATATTTTACACACACACATGAAATAAAAAGCACAGCCATTCATGCAGTAAACCCTCTACAGGATCGGTGTCCCCCCATGAGACGGTTGAGCTAATGTGCGCTAATGTGATTAGCATGACATTGTAAGTAACAAGAACATTTCCCAGGACATAGACATGTTGGCAGAAATGATTGTTAAGTCACTTGGCTCTGTCATAACCTCACATGGTCTCTCCTATCATTGCTATGCAGACGACACACAATTAATCTTCTCCTTTCCCCCTTCTGATGACCAGGTGGCGAATCGCATCTCTGCATGTCTGGCAGACATATCAGTGTGGATGACGGATCACCACCTCAAGCTGAACCTCGGCAAGACGGAGCTGCTCTTCCTCCCGGGGAAGGACTGCCCGTTCCATGATCTCGCCATCACGGTTGACAACTCCATTGTGTCCTCCTCCCAGAGCGCCAAGAACCTTGGCGTGATCCTGGACAACACCCTGTCGTTCTCAACCAACATCAAGGCGGTGGCCCGTTCCTGTAGGTTCATGCTCTACAACATCCGCAGAGTACGACCCTGCCTCACACAGGAAGCGGCGCAGGTCCTAATCTAGGCACTTGTCATCTCCCGTCTGGATTACTGCAACTCGCTGTTGGCTGGGCTCCCTGCCTGTGCCATTAAACCCCTTCAACTCATCCAGAACGCCGCAGCCCGTCTGGTGTTCAACCTTCCCAAGTTCTCTCACGTCACCCCGCTCCTCCGTTCTCTCCACTGGCTTCCAGTTGAAGCTCGCATCCGCTACAAGACCATGGTGCTTGCCTACGGAGCTGTGAGGGGAACGGCACCTCAGTACCTCCAGGCTCTGATCAGGCCCTACACCCAAACAAGGGCACTGCGTTCATCCACCTCTGGCCTGCTCGCCTCCCTACCACTGAGGAAGTACAGCTCCCGCTCAGCCCAGTCAAAACTGTTCGCTGCCCTGGCCCCCCAATGGTGGAACAAACTCCCTCACGACGCCAGGACAGCGGAGTCAATCACCACCTTCCGGAGACACCTGAAACCCCACCTCTTTAAGGAATACCTAGGATAGGATAAGTAATCCCTCTCACCCCCCCCCTTAAGATTTAGATGCACTATTGTAAAGTGACTGTTCCACTGGATGTCATAAGGTGAATGCACCAATTTGTAAGTCGCTCTGGATAAGAGCGTCTGCTAAATGACTTAAATGTAAATGTAATGTTAATCTAACTGCACTGACCAATTTACAGTAACTATTACAGTGAAATAATAACAAGCTATTGTTTGAGAAGAGTGCACAGTTATGTACTTGAAAATGTATCAATAAACCAATTAGGCACATTTGAGCAGACTTGATACAACATTTTGAACAGTAATGAAATGGTTCATTGGATCAGTCAAAAACTTTGCACATACACTGCTTCCATCTAGTGGCCAAAATGTAAATTGCGCCTCTACTCCTAACTCATAGCGGCCTTTCTCTTGCATTTCAAGGATGATGAAAGAAAGAAAAGATATCATGTTTTTGCTTTGTATTATCTTTTACCAGATCTAATGTGTTATATTCTCCCACCACATTAATGTCACATTTCCACAAACTTCAAAGTGTTTCCTTTCAAATGGTATCATGAATATGCATATCCTTGCTTAAGGTCCTGAGCTACAGGCTTTTAGATTTGGGTATGTCATTTTAGGCGATAATTGTAAAAAAGGGTTCGATCCTCAAGAGGTTCTTAACCACAAAACGAATTACCATTCATTATCATAATATGAAGAGCTGTGCATCAATGGCTGACATTGGTGGAGGATAACATGTCTCTTTCATGTCAGAGCGCCCTTTAACTGCAATAAAGATCCATATTAATGCCCGTGCAAATGCCTCTTGGCATGGCTAAAGATTAGTACAGTAAACAAACATTAGAATGTCACTGAATGAGACCTTTATTTGGCCCTCTAGTTTTTAAATTTTTTATTGAACCTTTATTTAAATAGGCAAGTCTGTTAAGAACAAATTCTCACTTACAATTACTGCCAACCAAAATGCAAAAGGCCTCCTGCAAGGACAGGGGCCTGGGATTAAAAAGAAAAAAGAAATACAATATAAATACAGGACAAAACACACATCACAACAAGAGAGACAACACAACACTACATAAAGAGAGACCTAAGACAGCAACATAGCAAGGCAGCAACACATGACAACACAGCTTAGTAGCAACACATGACAACACAGCTTAGTAGCAACACAACATTACAACAACATGGTAGCGACGCAAAATGGAAGCAGCACAAAACATGGTACAAACATTATTGGGAACAGACAACAGCACAAAGGGCAAGGAGGTAGAGACCACAATACATCACACAAAGCAGCCACAACTGTCAGTAAGAGTATCCATGATTGAGTCTTTGAATGAAGAGATGGAGATAAAACTGTCCAGTTTGAGTATTTGTTGCAACTCGTTCCAGCCGCTAGCTGCAGCGAACTGAAAAGAGGAGCGACCCAGGGATGGGTGTGCTTTGGGGACCTTTAACATAATGTGACTGGCAGAACGGGTGATGTATGTGGAGGATGAGGGCTGCAGTAGATATCTCAGATAGGGGGGAGTGAGGCCTAAGAGGGTTTATAAATAAGCATCAACCAGTGGGTCCTTCGACGAGTATACAGAGATGACCAGTTTACAGAGGAGTATAGAGTGCAGTGATGTGTCCTATAAGGAGCGTTGGTGACAAATCTGATGGCCGATAGTAAATCACTGTGCATCACAGATAATACAGTGTTTTAATTGACCCCTGTATAGGCAATGCATCTCATCTCATCCGCTCGATCTGATCAACTCTGTAGGGGGTGTGTGGATCTCCCCCAGAGGTCTCCAGGACTACTGCCAAGATTAAAGAGAAACAGAGGTCAAGCTAACACGCTAACATACGTCTGTGGCTAGCCTATTAGTGAAGCCAATGTAAAATCCATAGGTAGCATGCGCTAACGGATGTTTGGAAACCCTCTGATCTTGCGTGATGCTTTTAGCATTAGCGATCTAAAAGCATTGGAGGAAGCCAATGATGTGATTAGAGTGCGGGATGGTTTGTATCTTCTAGCAGGTGATGAGAGTATAAGAGGAGCTTGAATGACAGAAACCATGGGTCATAGGACACTGTCACTTTCCCCACAATGGAGGACCAGTAGGCCAGTAGGACACATGAAGTCTCCCCACAATGGAGGACCAGTAGACCAGTAGGACACATGCAGTCTCCCCACCATGGATGACCAGTAGGCCAGTAGGACACATGCAGTCTCCCCACAATGGAGGACCAGTAGGCCAGTAGGACACATGCAGTCTCCCCACAATGGAGAACCAGTAGGCCAGTAGGACACATGCAGTCTCCCCACAATGGAGGACCAGTATGCCAGCAGGACATATGCAGTCTCCCCACAATGGAGGACCGGTAGGCCAGTAGGACACATGCAGTCTCCCCACAATGGAGGACCAGTAGGCCAGCAGGACACATGCAGTCTCCCCACAATGGAGGACCAGTAGGCCAGCAGGACACATGCAGTCTCCCCACAATGGAGGACCAGTAGGCCTAAACGGTCCTTGATTACTCAACCACTTGGACCACCTTGAAAGAATGCACTATAACTTGATTAGTGCAAATACCAAAAATGCTCAATAGTCTATTCATCATTATGATGACTAACTAGTAAAAATCTCCATGGACGCCTGATTTTTACACACCTAATACCCTCGGGGATGTTTCATCATTTTGAATGGACGGCTAATTAACTTTTTAGTGCTGATAAGTGTTTTATTTACATTTTTATTATCCCCCAACCCACCTTTCTCTCTCTCCCTCCTTTCCAAAATGCTTTGCGTTTTCAGCTGTAACGTCATATAATAATATAATACATCTTAAATCTCATTACTCATGGTCTGATTTAATTTGGAGACTAACTGCACCCAAGACGTTAATAATGTAAAAGAGTATATGAATATTCATGACTGTATCAGTTGGCTTGCTTGCATCGCCACGAAACGTCTAATGTAAGAAAATAATAATAAGTGCTTTTGAGTTTTGAGTCACACAAGTTGTGCAAAATCAGCCATGATGGATAAGTAACAGACGCGATTATGTCTGGCTTTAAAAAGATGTTTATTGGATATAACTGACGAAAATGTGAAATGTATAAAAAACATGGAAAAGGTTATATATCAAATCAAATAAACATATTTGGGAATATCAGTTTTTTTTTTTGTATCTGAGTTTTGACCTTTGCCTCTTGACATTTGACTCTTGGCTCAGTGCAAAAATAGAACTGAATCTGGCTCTTTCCCTTTGGACTATAGTTTTCCAATAGCTATCACACTGTAGTGCATTGGGAAAGTATTGGGAAGTTCTTCCTGAACTCAAAAGCTATATTTTTAACTTTCCACGTCATCATGATGATGTGTTTTGGATATGACAGATTACTCTGTTTGACAGCACACCCATTACATAGCAGCTCCCCCCTGAGCTTGAGACAGCATCCAACTCTTCACTCTCTTCCCTCTCCTCCCAAGCGCTTTCCAATAACAGCTGAACACAAAATGTAAGGCTCTGTCCTCTGAACTGTCCTTGGGTTTCTCTGTTCACAGATCCATATTGGATCCAAAGCTCATATTTAATTGAACTATATTCTGGAACTCTACTATTTATAGCTAAACTAATCCGTACTGTAAAATGCTTCCCATTTCCCCCTGTACTCCCAGGGCACTCCCACCAGGAACACATGAGATATTCAGCACAGCCGCACCCGTTCAGGTCACTTTGTGTGAGCGTCAGGGAGTAGAAGGGGGGGGGTACATGGGCACAACCATTCCATTACTAAATGATTTGTTGTGTTTGCAAACGTATCTAATCCCCCCCCCACGCGTGCTGTCATGGTCACGTACTCAAAACGCCCCGGTACACGCAAAGGGAATCCAACAACACAGCACATGTATATTTCAAAGGCGAAACTTGGAATAAGTAGGCAACTAACATCCCATGCGTTTAACTTTTTGGGGGGGGATGGAGTGTTCCTTTATTAAATGGGTATTCATATTGGATGTTGCTCCTCTTGGTAAACGTTGGAGCCGTATGTGTTTACAAACTAGTTTGGCCTTGTCACTCTGCTATACTTGCCAGTAAGACAACATTTTATCTAAGTACAATACACATTTTCCATTGTGAAATAATTGCAAGGTTTACACCATACACTAGGTGAAAATGACACAGGAAACCTTTGAGTATCACCAAACAGTACAGACGAAGGTGCTGGCACTGACTGATCTTCTACAGAATATGTTAGATAATATTTATGGGAAGTCCTTACTATAGGGAGGGCTGGGGGGAACATAAGGTCCCTGCTCTCAGATAGGGAAAATGAACAAGCTATTGGGGACGTGGGAGTGAAGTCCTTTAACGATGAACAGTGAGACTGGGTGAGATGGGAGGAATTGGGGCTATTTTAGGGCAAACATTTGCAACCTATACTTGTAAAGAAATGTTTAAAAAATTGAATTTTGAGCTATAAGTTCATAGAAGTGTCATGCAGGTGAAAGAGGACCCAAAAGCGACTTGGCGAAAACAGAGTCTTTAATCCAGTAAAGTAAATACAAACAAAAAACACAACTTTCACTCGAAATGACGAGGACAAACTGGAGACTCGATCTTGAACAGCAGGTGAACAGCAGGTTGCCTCGGGAAGGCACTTGAACCAGACAGACTCAGACACCTGCTCACCACGCAGCATCTGAGGAAAACACGACACGACAGGGCGATACACAAACACAGCACGGTGAATTCTAGACAAGGAACCGACAGGACAGGAACGGAACACAAAGGAAGAAATAGGGACTCTAATCAGGGGAAAGGATCGGGAACAGGTGTGGGAAGACTAAATGATTGATTAGGGGAATAGGAACAGCTGGGAGCAGGAACGGAACGATAGAGAGAAGAGAGAGCGAGAGAGTGAGAGAGGGAGGGGAGAGAGAGGGATAGAAAGAGGGAAAGAACCTAATAAGACCAGCAGAGGGAAACGAATAGAATGGGAAGCACAGGGACAAGACAAGATAATAAATGACAAAACATGACAGTACCCCCCACTCACCGAGCGCCTCCTGGCGCACTCGAGGAGGAATCCTGGCGGCAACGGAGGAAATCATCAATGAGTGAACGGTCCAGCACGTCCCGAGACGGAACCCAACTCCTCTCCTCAGGACCGTAACCCTCCCAATCCACTAAGTATTGGTGACCCCGTCCCGAGAACGCATGTCCATGATCTTATGTACCTTGTAAATAGGTGCGCTCTCGACAAGGACGGGGGGGGAGGGAAGACGAACGGGGGTGCGAAGAAAGGGCTTAACACAGGAGACATGGAAGACAGGATGGACGCGACGAAGATGTCGCGGAAGAAGCAGTCGCACAGCGACAGGATTGACGACCTGGGAGACACGGAACGGACCAATGAACCGCGGAGTCAACTTACGAGAAGCTGTCGTAAGAGGAAGGTTGCGAGTGGAAAGCCACACTCTCTGGCCGCAACAATACCTTGGACTCTTAATCCTGCGTTTATTGGCGGCTCTCACAGTCTGTGCCCTGTAACGGCAAAGTGCAGACCTCACCCTCCTCCAGGTGCGCTCACAACGTTGGACAAACGCTTGAGCGGAGGGAACGCTGGACTCGGCAAGCTGGGATGAGAACAGAGGAGGCTGGTAACCCAGACTACTCTGAAACGGAGAAAACCCGGTAGCAGACGAAGGAAGCGAATTGTGAGCGTATTCTGCCCAGGGGAGCTGTTCTGCCCAAGACGCAGGGTTTCTGAAAGAAAGGCTGCGTAGTATGCGACCAATCGTCTGATTGGCCCTCTCTGCTTGACCGTTAGACTGGGGATGAAACCCGGAAGAGAGACTGACGGACGCACCAATCAAACGACAGAACTCCCTCCAAAACTGTGACGTGAATTGCGGACCTCTGTCTGAAACGGCGTCTAACGGGAGGCCATGAATTCTGAATACATTCTCGATAATGATTTGTGCCGTCTCCTTAGCGGAAGGAAGTTTAGCGAGGGGAATGAAATGTGCCGCCTTAGAGAACCTATCGACAACCGTAAGAATCACAGTCTTCCCCGCAGACAAAGGCAGACCGGTAATGAAGTCTAGGGCGATGTGAGACCATGGTCGAGAAGGAATGGGGAGCGGTCTGAGACGACCGGCAGGAGGAGAGTTACCCGACTTAGTCTGCGCGCAGTCCGAACAAGCAGCCACGAAACGGCGCGTGTCACGCTCCTGAGTCGGCCACCAAAAGCGCTGGCGAATAGACGCAAGAGTGCCTCGAACACCGGGATGACCAGCTAACTTGGCAGAGTGAGCCCACTGAAGAACAGCCAGACGAGTGGAAACAGGAACGAAAAGGAGGTTACTAGGACAAGCGCGCGGCGACGCAGTGTGCGTGAGTGCTTGCTTAACCTGTCTTTCAATTCCCCAGACTGTTAACCCGACAACACGCCCATAAGGAAGAATCCCCTCGGGATCAGTAGAAGCCACAGAAGAACTAAACAGACGGGATAAGGCATCAGGCTTGGTGTTCTTGCTACCCGGACGGTAAGAAATCACAAACTCGAAACGAGCGAAAAACAACGCCCAACGAGCTTGACGGGCATTAAGTCGTTTGGCAGAACGGATGTACTCAAGGTTCTTATGGTCTGTCCAAACGACAAAAGGAACGGTCGCCCCCTCCAACCACTGTCGCCATTCGCCTAGGGCTAAGCGGATGGCGAGCAGTTCACGGTTACCCACATCATAGTTGCGCTCAGATGGCGACAGGCGATGAGAAAAATAAGCGCAAGGATGAACCTTATCGTCAGACTGGAAGCGCTGGGATAGAATGGCTCCCACGCCTACCTCTGAAGCGTCAACCTCGACAATGAATTGTCTAGTGACGTCAGGAGTAACGAGGATAGGAGCGGACGTAAAACGTTCTTTTAGAAGATCAAAAGCTCCCTGGGCGGAACCGGACCACTTAAAACACGTCTTGACAGAAGTAAGAGCTGTGAGAGGGGCAGCAACTTGACCGAAATTACGAATGAAACGCCGATAGAAATTAGCGAAACCTAAAAAGCGCTGCAACTCGACACGTGACCTTGGAACGGGCCAATCACTGACAGCTTGGACCTTAGCGGAATCCATCTGAATGCCTTCAGCGGAAATAACGGAACCGAGAAAAGTAACGGAGGAGACATGAAAAGAGCACTTCTCAGACTTTACGTAGAGACAATTCTCTAAAAGGCGCTGTAGAACACGTCGAACGTGCTGAACATGAATCTCGAGTGACGGAGAAAAAATCAGGATATCGTCAAGATAGACAAAAACAAAGATGTTCAGCATGTCTCTCAGAACATCATTAACTAATGCCTGAAAAACAGCTGGCGCATTGGCGAGACCAAACGGCAGAACCCGGTACTCAAAATGCCCTAACGGAGTGTTAAACGCCGTTTTCCACTCGTCCCCCTCTCTGATGCGCACGAGATGGTAAGCGTTACGAAGGTCCAACTTAGTAAAGCACCTGGCTCCCTGCAGAATCTCGAAGGCTGATGACATAAGGGGAAGCGGATAACGATTCTTAACCGTTATGTCATTCAGCCCTCGATAATCCACGCAGGGGCGCAGAGTACCGTCCTTCTTCTTAACAAAAAGAACCCCGCCCCGGCCGGAGAGGAAGAAGGCACTATGGTACCGGCGTCAAGAGACACAGACAAATAATCCTCGAGAGCCTTACGTTCGGGGGCCGACAGAGAGTATAGTCTACCCCGAGGAGGAGTGGTCCCCGGAAGGAGATCAATACTACAATCATACGACCGGTGAGGAGGAAGGGAGTTGGCTCGGGACCGACTGAAGACCGTGCGCAGATCATGATATTCCTCCGGCACTCCTGTCAAATCGCCAGGTTCCTCCTGAGAAGTAGGGACAGAAGAAACGGGAGGGATGGCAGACATTAAACACTTCACATGACAAGAAACGTTCCAGGATAGGATAGAATTACTAGACCAATTAATAGAAGGATTATGACATACTAGCCAGGGATGACCCAAAACAACAGGTGTAAACGGTGAACGAAAAATCAAAAAAGAAATAGTCTCACTGTGGTTACCAGATACTGTGAGGGTTAAAGGTAGTGTCTCAAATCTGATACTGGGAAGATGACTACCATCTAAGGCGAACATGGGCGTAGGCTTCTCTAACTCTCTGAAAGGAATGTCATGTTTCCGAACCCATGCTTCGTCCATGAAACAACCCTCAGCCCCAGAGTCTATCAAGGCACTACATGTAGCACCCGAACCGGTCCAGCGTAGATGGACCGACAAAGTAGTACAGGATCTTGATGGAGAGACTTGAGTAGTTGCGCTCACCTGTAGCCCTCCGCTTACAGATGAGCTCTGGCTTTTACTGGACAAGAATTAACAAAATGTCCAGCAACTCCGCAATAGAGGCACAGGCGGTTGGTGATCCTCCGTTCCCGCTCCTTAGTCGAGATGCGAATCCCTCCCAGCTGCATGGGCTCAGACTCTGAGCCAGAGGAGGGAGATGGTTGCGATGCGGAGCAGGGAAACACCGTTGATGCGAGCTCTCTTCCACGAGCCCGGTGACGAAGATCTACCCGTCGTTCTATGCGGATGGCGAGAGCAATCAAAGAGTCCACATCTGAAGGAACCTCCCGGGAGAGAATCTCATCCTTAACCACTGCGTGGAGTCCCTCCAGAAAACGAGCGAGCAGCGCCGGCTCGTTCCACTCACTAGAGGCAGCAAGAGTGCGAAACTCAATAGAATAATCCGTTATGGACCGTTCACCTTGGCATAAGGAAGCCAGGGCCCTAGAAGCCTCCCTACCAAAAACTGAACGGTCAAAAACCCGAATCATCTCCTCTTTAAAGTTCTGGAACTTGTTAGAGCAATCAGCCCTTGCCTCCCAGATAGCTGTGCCCCATTCTCGAGCCCGGCCAGTAAGGAGTGAAATGACGTAAGCAACCCGAGCTCTCTCTAGAGTATGTGTTGGGTTGGAGAGAGAACACAATCTCACACTGCGTGAGAAAGGAGCGGCACTCAGTGGGCTGCCCGGAGTAGCAAGGTGGGTTATTAACCCTAGGTTCTGGAGGCTCGGCAGGCCAGGAAGTAACAGGTGGCACGAGACGTAGACTCTGGAACTGTCCAGAGAGGTCGGAAACCTGAGCGGCCAGGTTCTCCACGGCATGGCGAGCAGCAGACAATTCCTGCTCGTGTCTGCCGAGCATGGCTCCTTGGATCTCGACGGCAGTGTAACGAGCGTCTGAAGTCGCTGGGTCCATTCCTTGGTCGGTTCCTTCTGTCATGCAGGTGAAAGAGGACCCAAAAGCGACTTGGCGAAAACAGAGTCTTTAATCCAGTAAAGTAAATACAAACAAAAAACACAACTTTCACTCGAAATGACGAGGACAAACTGGAGACTCGATCTTGAACAGCAGGTGAACAGCAGGTTGCCTCGGGAAGGCACTTGAACCAGACAGACTCAGACACCTGCTCACCACGCAGCATCTGAGGAAAACACGACACGACAGGGCGATACACAAACACAGCACGGTGAATTCTAGACAAGGAACCGACAGGACAGGAACGGAACACAAAGGAAGAAATAGGGACTCTAATCAGGGGAAAGGATCGGGAACAGGTGTGGGAAGACTAAATGATTGATTAGGGGAATAGGAACAGCTGGGAGCAGGAACGGAACGATAGAGAGAAGAGAGAGCGAGAGAGTGAGAGAGGGAGGGGGAGAGAGAGGGATAGAAAGAGGGAAAGAACCTAATAAGACCAGCAGAGGGAAACGAATAGAATGGGAAGCACAGGGACAAGACAAGATAATAAATGACAAAACATGACAAGAAGCCACCAACCAACCACTATTTGTGCACAAAGCAACCAAGAATCTTTCATTTTTAATTAAACAGTCAAGGGTGAGCTGAGAAGTCCTCACAAAACCCCTGAACATAAAAAAGGCCAATCATTTTTATCTTGAGGCGATTCCTATTTATAATAGGAAAATGACAGTTCAGATTAGGATCAGTGACAGGCATTTGCTGCCCTCTGCTGGAGATAAGTGTTTTAGCGAGACAACGTGACTGGAGAGCATGAGGTCAACAAAAAATGGCAAATTCTTTATAACAATAACAACAATCTAGCATTGTATGAGGTAATGGAGAGGTTAAAATGACTTCTGGGGTATGTGGACTGTCTGTATATTATCATAAACATTGAATAACAAATTTAAAGCCACAGACATGAACACCTTAAAGCGTGTGGCTTCACGCCTATGGATTCTTGTACTATACTAACTCAGATTCAGCAACATATGGGGCTGGGCTTGGTTAGTGTTCATGGTTAGAGCTCAAATGACCCAGACTGATGTTTTATTGGCTGATAAGTGCTGGCCAGTATCCATGTCAAAGTATTCTACTAGTGTACTTTACTAAAGGATATCCCCTCAGTACAGCTTTGCTGCCATCAAGTGTTGGTTGGTTTACTGAGGTGATACAACTTTTAAATGTTATGAGAGGTAGCTATAAACAATTACAAAACTATTTGATTAGATGAATATAGAATTTTAATGTTGTGTCATGGTTTAACAAAACAATCAAGTAATCTTGTTAAACACCCAAGCCTAGACAAACCCGTTCTGAAAACATTCAGATACTATACAGAACAAAAATATAAACGCAACATGTTTTTTTTTTGGTCCTATGTTTCATGAGCTGAAATTAAAATTGTGCACAAATCTGTTTACATCACTGTTATTGAGCATTTCTCCTTTGCCAAGATTCCTGACAGATGTGGCCTATCAAGAAGCTGATTAAACAGCATGATCAATACACAATTGCTGGAGACAATAAAAGGCCACTAAAAAATGTGCGGTTTTGTCACACAACACAATGCCACAGATATCTCAAATTTTGAGCGAGCACACAATTGGCATGCTGACTGCAGGAATTTCCACCATTGCTGTTACAAGATAATTGAATGTTAATTTCTCTACCATAAGCCGCCACCAACATCGTTTTAGAGAATTTTGCAGGAGGTCCAACCGGCCTCACGACCGCAGACCACGTGTAAGCACGCCAGCCCAGGACCTCCACATCCGGCTTTTTCACCTGCGGAATCGTCTGAAACCAGCCACCTGATGAAACTGAGGAGTATTTCTCTCTGTAATAAAGCCCTTTTTTCTTCAATTAACTGATTTCCTTATATTAACTGTAACTCAGTCAAATTGTTTAAATTGTTGCCAGTTGCGTTTATATTTTTGTTCAGTGTAGATTCTGAATAAACGTCCCTTAAGCAAATGAAAGTCAGAGTTTCCTAAATATTGTACAAATCTAACGAGTTCACCATACTATCTCAAATCTATTATTAATAAACTATCGTATATATTCGCTGCCAGAGAGAAAATAAATCTACTTTAAATTACGTAAAGTGAATATCCATTTCTAACTTTTCATACGTGTCATTGTAGGTTATCACTAATTTATATACAAATATTGAGAAAAAGGTCATACAAAGACAAAACTTTTGTAAATGTATAATTAGATCATAAAACACCGTCGCCAACAGTAGACTCTCAACCTGGAAAGGAATATATCATTCAACAACATCAGCTATAATTCACAATGCTCTACAATGTATTTGTAAACAGACAGCATTATGCTATGGACAGGGCCCAAGTCACTGTCGTACTTATTAATAGATTAGCCAACGACTGGTTTAGTCTACCGACATGGATTGTACTGTAAGAAGGGAGACACCTACACTTACGGGACACACACACACATGAATTTCACACGGGAACAGTGTTCTAAAAACACGTTTTAATGTGATCTTAAGAAGGGAGACACTTTCTTCTGGAACAACAAAGAACCTACACTTACGGGACACACACACACATGAATTTCACACGGGAACAGTGTTCTAAAAACACGTTTTAATGTGATCTTACGTGAAGTTAATGTGATAGCGTGACAACATGGAAAGCAACATGTGACTACATGAAACTACACGTGAAGACGTGGTGGTCCAAAAAAAACTTTTCACATTACATTTTATGTGAAATCATGTGGTTTTTCTGTAAGGGTACATCTGTAGGTTCAGTGCCAGTCTGTGGCTAGTAAAGCCAAGTGACACCTGATGACTCACTTTCAGCACTGTACCTATCACTCTCCCTCAATCAATGTTTAACAAGCTGCTGGCTTTGGCTGCTAATGTTCCAAACACTAATTGGATTCGGGTTGCAATACCCATGGATTACTATCTAAAGTTGTATGAGTAGTTTTGTACTAAGTAGGGGTTGAAAGAGAGCACAAGCCTAAGTGTTCAAGACCAACACTAGTGGAAATATTATGCTATTAATAATTAAGGCTCCGCTAATACGGACAGGGTCTAGATTCTAAACCACTTGGCAATGTCCAAGTCTCAGCAGTTTACACAACGCATTTCTGTGGTCCGACTGTTTCGTTGTTTAACCAACCTAAAAATGACACTATTCTCATATGTAACAGAAAGACTTGTCTCTACATAAGCTAACATGTTTTCAGCTAAACACTACTTTAAATGACCATTTAGAAGACGCAAAAACTCCCACCGAAGGTTTTCATAATGGACGTTTCCTGCTCAACAACTTTAAACATGAGCAAAGTTCTTTGAAGGTAGGATGACTTCGAGGCCTGGGTAGGTTTTTATACACCACGACAAAACACTGCTAGGGGCGTAAGGCCAACATAAGTTATGTTAATATCGCTTGCTACTGTACATTTGTCAGGAATTGACCAACTGTATTCAGGTGTACTATATGTATTTGAATAACATTGGTACACCCACTGAAGTTACGATCCTCATTCACTGAAACCAAATGCCAGAGATAAGCATGCTATTCTGTGTGGTTGGACTAAACAATGCCTATCATGTACAAGTATTCACTAGAAAGAAAGAACTGTTTGCTTGCCCGTAGAACTGTGTTTTTTCCATGTAGGCCTACTCTTAACAAAACAAAAACACAAAAACTTTAACCCTCATTGTTATAGGTTTTCATTTGTAAAATATATTTACAATAGTCCATCCTCCTTCTGAACTTAAGTGACAAAAAAGCCCTAAGCTATATTTTTCCTAATCCACTATCATGCGAGTACCTACAATTTCATAAGACTGTAATGTTGTTACACAATCAAACGAATAAAGTCCTGTGCTCTGTACCAGTCAGATCACACATAAACGTCACATTGCTCCTGTGCAACAGACCTCACACACATCGAAAAACACTCGTGTTCTTTGCTACCTACTGTGCTAACAAACTAGGAAGGCGCACATACTTTGTTTTTTTACTTCTAATAAAAAACAATATGCAGTATCTCTAATGGTTGTACATTGAAACCCTGTCAGTCATAAGTGTAATTAATAAATCTTCTCTGCACTTGCTAAAATCCACTGAAGCCATTCATATTTGAGTATAGTGCATTTTTGTGGATATGAAAATGTTCCACTAAGTTCTTTTCTCCCTTTCATTGCCAGAATTTCCGTTGGGGGGTTATCTAACGCTGTGTGAAAGACTCTGGGAATTCATTTCAAACAAACATTCATCTCAATTATCACAACCTCTCTTCAATCGGAGTAAACAGAGTGTCAGTTCTGAACACAACACTTTGTGCTGCGTAGTTCTCAGTTTCCGTTTCCCCTTTTTAAATACGCTTGTTTTGTGTTTGTTGCCATGTTGTTGCCATGATGACTCTGCTCAAAGAGTGTAAATACATGCTATGTGGCAAACTCCCGGTATCTATCTGTACTTGGTACCTTATTAAAACAGCAACATTACAACATGTCATAACACATTTATAGCCTTTGTATCAACTGAAGGGATAGTTTGAGATTTTGTCAATCAAGCCCTATTTTCTACTTACCCAGTCGGATGAAGTCATGGATACAGTTTTTATGTCTCTACGTGCAGTTTGAAGGAAGTCTTTAAGCCCATACAGCACTACAATCTATTATTGTTGAATATACAATACTTAGAACAGGGATCATCAACTAGACCCAGCCGCGGGTCGTTTTTTTTCTTGAGCGGATGGTCCGGGGGCCAGAACATAATTACTAATCATTTGTAGACTGCAAATTGACCGCAAGAAGCCCAAACAGATATGTCTGACTAAAACATAATCATTTCACACGTCTCTCTATTATGCGTGGGAATACTTGGGAACAGATTTGTTCAATTGAAATCACTTGGGAGCTGATTTCCTGGTGTTTCTACAGTCTTTTATGTCCTACAATGAAAATCTCAGAAAACTTTGAGGGGACAAATAAAACCACCCAAGGGCCAGTTGGGGAACCCTGACTCAAGAGTATGCAATATGTATGCACAAATGTTTTCCATGAACATGAATCGCCTAACCTGCTTTTCATCTTCTGCCCTAAGGGTCCCAACTGAAATGTAAATACAACAGATTCACAATGCTGGAATTAGCTTTGGGGCCTGAGCATGTCTACTCTGCACTGTAGATTAAAGACTGCTATGTGAACAGACCTTTACTCTGGTTCAAATCAGAGCAAGGCAATCTAAATATGGAAATGATCAGATAAAATAAGTGTTGCTTAAACTTTCCAAACTCAGACTGAGTGGTCAAGGGGGGCTAAATATAAACCCTGTGGTCCCTCCTGTCTGACCACTGCAACAGTCAGAGCAACTCCCGAGCTAACCTTTTCTCTAGCAGTCTGTCCTTTCTTATGAGAGAAAGAGAGGATGAGCCTTGTGAGGACAAGATGCTAAAGAAATGTAGAGTTCTAATTCTAGAGGGCATCCATAACTGAGTGACATAACTTCCAAAATGTCTGAGTCTCACTTTTCTCAGGATCAAACTGCTCCGAGGTTTCTCCTCTCCACATTGTAACTCAATCTCAATACATCTCATACTACTGTATGTCCTCAAAGGCGTCACTTGCAGTGTTCTCTGTGAATCAAATCAAATGGACATAAAAGGAACCACAAATAAACACCACAGCACAGCTTCAATAGGACCACATAGGAGCTCGGACCCAGCCGAGCCCTGTAAGTCAATTCTGTGTTGTTTATCGCCCATAGGTTTCATTTAGCAGAGTGCTCAATAGCCCTGTGAGCCAGAGAGGGGCCATGGATCCCTATGGGCTGGGGGCCAATGCGGCGGGGGCCTGATACTCTGTGTTTACAGTCCACAGGGAGATGGAGGAATGGCGGTGTCCTCTTCCGCCCCATCAGTACTTGTTAATGCCAAAGATCCGAACTCCGTGAAGCTGGGGGAGCTTGGGAATGAGCACGGTCATCAGGGAGACCGTGTTGACCACAAAGTGGGCCCGGTCATACTTGGTGTAGAAGCTGGTGAGGATGTAGCTAGGGGGAGAGGGAACAAGTATGAGGAAGAGAAAGAAAGGGTAGGTCAAAGAAAGACTGGAGCTGGGTGAAGGAGGTCATTTAAAAAGGTATTGTCTGGACAACTACAGGTATCTGTTTTTTTGGTCGACAGTTACGTCTTTCCAATTCACAATGCCACATGTGAACATGTCAAAGTGTTGTGGAGGACTTTTGAAGATCAAAGTGACAAGGACTACAATAAAATGTAGCGTAAAATGTAAGAGGACGTATCTGCAAATAGATCCATCATGGTTCATTGACCAAGCATTAGTGACAAACCATCTGTCAGCAGTGTCTCTAAATAGAGCCTTCCGCTGACAGCAGGCACCACAGCAGCCCAGACTCCCCACTGCCCAAAGACTGGCTGGACGAGGCTGCTGAAGTCATTAACAAGGACAGCGAGAAAAAAACTGTACTTAAAAAACTAGGCTAATGCTTCACTTCACAGTCCTATCACTACTAAAATACCATTGCAACACATTGCATTCAATTATACTTTATAAAGGACTATAAGTAGTAAACAGACTATTATTTTATAAATAGTCTATAAAGAATAAGGTAGTGTTGATGTCCTTACAGGATGATAGGAGTGATGGTGAGGAACTTGCGTGAGGCAGTGAACTGTACACCATAGTCCATCTGCTCCCAGTATGTGTAGAAGCGAGCCTTGCTCTGGTCCGGAGTTTCAAACGGGGTTCCTTTCACCAAGTGTAACAACAGGTACATGCACTGCACACACACACACACACACACACACAGAATAGTCAGTCAGGAAAGCTGTTATATAAAACATTGTACGGGTTAAAGAGATACTGTGAAATTGTCAGTAGCCTAGAACTGCAAATCGATTTAGTTTGGAAAAGGATGTGGAAGCTGATCTGTTCTGTGACTTTTCATAGCAATGAAAATGCCACAAAAAGAGACAAACGTTCCAGACTGCCCCATGGACTATCGCTTTTATTCACTTTCACTCAGCACACTCCTAGTGACTGTGCAGACTGCAGAGTAGTTTGCTTATGGAGACTACCATTGTGTGCAATAACAGTGACTGGACCATCCACCTACAGTACTTATGTTATACAGTAGGTGAGATGCACTGGTGGCCCTAGGCATAGCCTACTAAGGTGCCTACTACCCACCAGGTTGTGTATGAGGTTGGTGAGCGTCCAGACCACGGGCACACTGGCGAAGGGGATGCTGAGCAGGATGACATGCAGCAGGCCGATGCCCAGGAGGTAGGAGAGCCAGATGCCCCGGCTGTTCATTACCCGTGTGTTGGGGTTCACCTCGCTGTGTGCCGTGCCCACGTTCATGATGTCACGTTACCACGCTCCTCGTCTGCTTGGGGTCAACGTTGAGTGGTGGGAACAGAAGGGTGTGTGTAATTCCTTAGGTATGCCAGCAATTACGAATGATGCAAGCAATGCGACTAAGCTACAGCTTGACTATTCCATCCATGCACTGTTCATTATTAGACCCTATTGGGAGGGGGTGGAGTCCCTAGATAGGCTAAATTTAGTTGGAATGTGGTGCTGAACTAGGTTTTGTGTAACTTTGAGGAGGGGGAGTCTTGCAGAAATGTAGCAGAAAGTAGATTAGTTTTGGTCACACAGTATATTGGATACTCTTTAAGCAGCAAAAATAGTAATTAAATAGCTATGAGAATTACAACATAATCATGACCCAGCATGTAGTGCAGGCTGATTCAACTCACATTCTTTCAGCTCTTCCAGAACTTTCCATTATTCAATTGAAATATGACATTATGATCTACGATATTGCATCATGCACTAGGACTACTGTATTCCAATATCAATAATAAGTAAATAAAGTAGCCAAATCAAACAAGATAATACTTACAGGAGAAAATGGCTTCAATCGCACTTTTAGCTTCAGTCCGTTATATCGCTGTTTTCCTCTTATTCACTGTCGCGTTCTCTGGTTAGGTAATTGGCATCAATAGGTCAGACTGCTATGTCGTTTCGATTAGTCATTCATTCAAATACCTTCTTATTGCTTTCTTATGCAATGTTATTCAAGTATTCTTCAGTTTATAGCCCGACATTCAGGCTAAACAGTTCCACTTCCACTACCAGCCAGCAATTCATGTAGAACGTCATCATTTTCAGAGCTCCACATTTGGACGTTGTTTTTTTTATTTTTTTTATCGCTCTTAGCACTGATTGGTGTCTTTACATCACATGGGTAAAATTGACCAATTCAAATGGAATGCGTTGACAACGTCACAGGAACAGGAGGGCGAGGGCACTTTTCATGGATACAGAAAGGCACATTTTGAAAGTAAGTGTTACATTTCAAGCATTATAAATTACTATTATCAGTAGGTCAACCTTTGATATCAAAACGAATGGTAGAGCTTGATTTTTATTGTACACAAATCACCAATAATTCACTGATAAATTAGATAGTAATTGGTCATTACACAGTAATAACCATTTCATATATTATTTGTTTCTTAGGAATTAATCAAATAGAGCACCACAGGCACCATTTGCTTCTGCATCTGCATTGCTAGCTCTTTGGTGTTCTGAGTATCTGTATAACACTTTGTGACAACTACTGATCAGAAAAATGGCGCCGACAGAGAGGGCTGCCTCGCTTCTAGTCCTTAGGAAACTCTGCAGTATTTAGTTTTTTTATGTATTATTTCTTACATTGTTCACCCAGAATATCTTAAGTGTTATTACATACAGTCAGGATTATTTTTTTACAAGCATTTTGTTACACTCACAATAAGGGGAAAGGGGGATACCTAGTCAGTTGTACAACTGAATACATTCAACTGAAATGTGTCTTCCGCATTTAACCCAACCCCTCTGAATCAGAGAGGTGTGGGGGGCTGCCTTAATTAACATATTTGGCGCCCGGGGAAAAGTGGATGAACTGCCTTGCTCAGGGGCAGAACAACAGATTTTTACCTCTGCTAACCATGTGTATGTGACCAATAAAATTTGATTTGATTTGATGTTAAAAAAAAGGTCTTAATAAAATACATTTCATTTGGTAAGCTACCAACATAGTTACCAATTGAGTTAAATTCTTTGATGTAAGAAAAGTAGGCCTACCTAACATGTTATCAAGTACACTACATGACCAATAGTATGTGGACACCTGGTCGGTGAACATCTCATTCCAAAATCATGGGCATTAATATGGAGTTGGTCCCCCCTTCACTATTCTGGGAAGGCTTTCCACTAGATGTTGGAACATTGCTGTGGGGACTTGCTTCCATTCAGCCACAAGATCATTAGTGAGGTCGGGCATCCCAAAGGTGTTCGATGGGGTTGAGGTCAGGGCTCTGTGCAGGACAGTCAAGTTCTTCCAAACCGATCTGAACAAACCATTGCTGTTTGAACTTCACTTAGTGCAAGGGGGCATTGTCATGCTGAAACAGGAAAGGGCCTTGCCCAAACTGTTGCCACAAAGTTGGAAGCACAGAATCGTCTAGAATG
Organism: Oncorhynchus gorbuscha; assembly: GCF_021184085.1. Classification (NCBI taxonomy): domain Eukaryota; kingdom Metazoa; phylum Chordata; class Actinopteri; order Salmoniformes; family Salmonidae; genus Oncorhynchus; species Oncorhynchus gorbuscha. The sequence continues at coordinate 20,787,582 of NC_060183.1, forward strand.
TCATTGTATGCTGTAGCGTTAAGATGTCCCTTCACTGGAACTAAGGGGCCTAGTCTGAACCATGAAAAACAGCCCCAGACTATTATTCCTCCTCCACCAAACTTCACAGTTGGCACTATGCATTGGAGAAGATAGTGTTCTCCTGGCATCCTCCAAACCCAGATTAGTCCGTCGGACTGTGGTGAAGCGTGATTCATCACTCCAGAGAACGCGTTTCCACTGCTCCAGATTTCAATGGTGGCGAGCTTTACATCACTCCAGCCGACTCTTGGCATTGTGCATCGTGATCTTAGGCTAGTTTGCAGCTGCTCGGCCATGAAAACCCATTTCATGAAGCGGTCGATGAACAGTTCTTGTGCTGATGTTGCTTCCAGAGGCTGTTTGGAAATAGGTAGTGAGTGTTGCAACCAAGGACAGAAGATGCACTCAGCGGTCCCGCTCTGTGAGCTTGTGTGGCCTACCACTTCACAGCTGAGTCGCTGTTGCTCAGAGACGTTTCAACCTCACAATAACAGCACTTACAGTTGACCGGGGAAGCTCTAGTAGGGGAGAAAATAATCGACAGACGTGTTGACATCCTATGATAGATTTTATTTTTTATATTTTTTATGTAAAAACATTTTTGTAGAAAAGCCTGTTTGCGCACCAACTCACTGCCTTCCTGAAGACAAACAATGTATACGAAATGCTTCAGTCTGGTTTTAGACCCCATCATAGCACTGAGACTGCACTTGTGAAGGTGGTAAATTACATTTTAATGGCATCAGACCGAGGCTCTGCATCTGTCCTTGTGCTCCTAGACCTTAGTGCTGCTTTTGATACCATCGATCACCACATTCTTTTGGAGAGATTGGAAACCCAAATTGGTCTACACAGACAAGTTCTGGCCTGGTTTAGATCTTATCTGTCGGAAAGATATCAGTTTGTCTCTGTGAATGTTTTGTCCTCTGACAAATCAACTGTACATTTCGGTGTTCCTCAAGGTTAAGGACCACTATTGTTTTCACTATATATTTTACCTCTTGGGGATGTCATTCGAAAACATGATGTTAACTTTCACTGCTATGCAGATGACACACAGCTGTACATTTCAATGAAACATGGTGAAGCCCCAAAATTGCCCTCGCTAGAAGCCTGTGTTTCAGACATAAGGAAGTGGATGGCTGCAAACTTTATACTTTTAAACTCGGACAAAACAGAGATAATTGTTCTAGGTGCCAAGAAACAAAGAGATCTTCTGTTGAATCTGACAATTTGTCATGTTTTGTCTTATATTGTCTTGTCATTTTGCTTTTCCTTCTGTTCGTTTTCCCCCTGCTGGTCTTTTTAGGTTCGTTCCCCTTTTTCTCTCTCCCTCCCTCTCTCTCTTCTCTCTGTCGTTCCGTTCCTGCTCCCAGCTGTTCCTATTCCCCTAATCAATCATTTAGTCTTCCCACACCTGTTCCCTATCTTTTCCCCTGATTAGAGTCCCTATTTCTCCCCTTGTTTTCCGTTTCTGCCCTGTCGGATCCTTGTATATTGTTCACCGTGCTGTGTCTTTGTATCGCCCTGTCGTGTCGTGTTTCCCTCAGATGCTGCGTGGTGAGCAGGTGTCTGAGTCTGCTACGGTCAAGTGCCTTCCCGAGGCAACCTGCAGTTTATTATCGAGTCTCCAGTCAGTTCTCGTGATTACGAGTGATATTGTTTTTATGCTTTATTTACCACTCCGATTTGTCTAGGAGTATTGCTATTTCCTTAAACTGGATTAAAGACTCTGTTTTCGCCAAGTCGCTTTTGGGTCCTCATTCACCTGCAAACAGAAGGATCCGACCAAAGAATGGACCCAGCGACTACAGACGCTCGTAACACTGCCGTCGAGATCCAAGGAGCCATGCTCGGCAGACACGAGCAGGAATTGTCTGCTGCTCGTCATGCCATGGAGAACCTGGCCGCTCAGGTTTCCGACCTCTCTGGACAGTTCCAGAGTCTTCGTCTCGTGCCACCTGTTACTTCCTGGTCTGCCGAGCCTCCGGAACCTAGGGTTAATAACCCACCTTGCTACTCCGGGCAGCCCAAGGAGTGCCGCTCCTTTCTCACCCAGTGTGATATTGTGTTCTCTCTCCAACCCAACACATACTCTAGAGAGAGAGCTCGGGTTGCTTACGTCATTTCACTCCTTACTGGCCGGGCTCGAGAGTGGGGCACAGCTATCTGGGAGGCAAGGGCTGATTGTTCAAACAATTACCAGAACTTTAAAGAGGAGATGATTCGGGTTTTTGACCGATCAGTTTTTGGTAGGGAGGCTTCTAGGGCCCTGGCTTCCCTATGCCAAGGTGATCGATCCATAACAGACTACTCTATAGAGTTTCGCACTCTTGCTGCCTCTAGTGACTGGAACGAGCCGGCGCTGCTCGCTCGTTTTCTGGAGGGACTCCACGCAGTGGTCAAAGATGAGATTCTCTCCCGGGAGGTTCCTTCCAGTGTGGACTCTTTGATTGCTCTCGCCATCCGCATAGAACGACGGGTAGATCTTCGTCACCAAGCTCGTGGAGGAGAGCTCGCGTCAACGGTGTTTCCCTGCTCCGCATCGCAACCATCTCCCTCCTCTGGCTCAGAGACTGAGCCCATGCAGCTGGGAGGTATTCGCATCTCGATTAAGGAGAGGGAACGGAGGATCACCAACCGCCTGTGCCTCTATTGCGGAGTTGCTGGACATTTTGTTAATTCATGTCCAGTAAAAGCCAGAGCTCATCAGTAAGCGGAGGGCTACTGGTGAGCGCTACTACTCAGGTCTCTCCATCTAGATCCTGTACTACTATGTCGGTCCATCTACGCTGGACCGGTTCGGGTGCTACATGCAGTGCCTTGATAGACTCTGGGGCTGAGGGTTGTTTCATGGACGAAGCATGGGCTCGGAAACATGACATTCCTTTCAGACAGTTAGAGAAGCCTACGCCCATGTTTGCCTTAGATGGTAGTCATCTTCCCAGTATCAGATTTGAGACACTACCTTTAACCCTCACAGTATCTGGTAACCACAGTGAGACTATTTCTTTTTTGATTTTTCGTTCACCTTTTACACCTGTTGTTTTGGGTCATCCCTGGCTAGTATGTCATAATCCTTCTATTAATTGGTCTAGTAATTCTATCCTATCCTGGAACGTTTCTTGTCATGTGAAGTGTTTAATGTCTGCCATCCCTCCCATTTCTTCTGTCCCCACTTCTCAGGAGGAACCTGGCGATTTGACAGGAGTGCCGGAGGAATATCATGATCTGCGCACGGTCTTCAGTCGGTCCCGAGCCAACTCCCTTCCTCCTCACCGGTCGTATGATTGTAGTATTGATCTCCTTCCGGGGACCACTCCTCCTCGGGGTAGACTATACTCTCTGTCGGCTCCCGAACGTAAGGCTCTCGAGGACTATTTGTCTGTGTCTCTTGACGCCGGTACCATAGTGCCTTCTTCCTCTCCGGCCGGGGCGGGGTTCTTTTTTGTTAAGAAAAAGGACGGTACTCTGCGCCCCTGCGTGGATTATCGAGGGCTGAATGACATAACGGTTAAGAATCGTTATCCGCTTCCCCTTATGTCATCAGCCTTCGAGATTTTGCAGGGAGCCAGGTGCTTTACTGAGTTGGACCTTCGTAACGCTTACCATCTCGTGCGCATCAGAGAGGGGGACGAGTGGAAAACGGCGTTTAACACTCCGTTAGGGCATTTTGAGTACCGGGTTCTGCCGTTTGGTCTCGCCAATGCGCCAGCTGTTTTTCAGGCATTAGTTAATGATGTTCTGAGAGACATGCTGAACATCTTTGTTTTTGTCTACCTTGACGATATCCTGATTTTTTCACCGTCACTCGAGATTCATGTTCAGCACGTTCGACGTGTTCTCCAGCGCCTTTTAGAGAATTGTCTCTACGTGAAGGCTGAGAAGTGCTCTTTTCATGTCTCCTCCGTTACTTTTCTCGGTTCCGTTATTTCCGCTGAAGGCATTCAGATGGATTCCGCTAAGGTCCAAGCTGTCAGTGAGTGGCCCGTTCCAAGGTCACGTGTCGAGTTGCAGCGCTTTCTAGGTTTCGCTAATTTCTATCGGCGTTTCATTCGTAATTTCGGTCAAGTTGCTGCCCCTCTCACAGCTCTTACTTCTGTCAAGACGTGTTTTAAGTGGTCCGGTTCCGCCCAGGGAGCTTTTGATCTTCTAAAATAACGTTTACGTCCGCTCCTATCCTCGTTACTCCTGACGTCACTAGACAATTCATTGTCGAGGTTGACGCTTCAGAGGTAGGCGTGGGAGCCATTCTATCCCAGCGCTTCCAGTCTGACGATAAGGTTCATCCTTGCGCTTATTTTTCTCATCGCCTGTCGCCATCTGAACGCAACTATGATGTGGGTAACCGCGAACTGCTCGCCATCCGCTTAGCCCTAGGCGAATGGCGACAGTGGTTGGAGGGGGCGACCGTTCCTTTTGTCATTTGGACAGACCATAAGAACCTTGAGTACATCCGTTCTGCCAAACGACTTAATGCTCGTCAAGCTCGTTGGGCGTTATTTTTCGCTCGTTTCGAGTTTGTGATTTCTTACCGTCCGGGTAGCAAGAACACCAAGCCTGATGCCTTATCCCGTCTTTTTTGTTCTTCTGTGGCTTCTACTGATCCCGAGGGGATTCTTCCTTATGGGCGTGTTGTCAGGTTGACAGTCTGGGGAATTGAAAGACAGGTTAAGCAAGCACTCACGCACACTGCGTCGCCGCGCGCTTGTCCTAGTAACCTTCTTTTCGTTCCTGTTTCCACTCGTCTGGCTGTTCTTCAGTGGGCTCACTCTGCCAAGTTAGCTGGTCATCCCGGTGTTCGAGGCACTCTTGCTTCTATTCGCCAGCGCTTTTGGTGGCCGACTCAGGAGCGTGACACGCGCCGTTTCGTGGCTGCTTGTTCGGACTGCGCGCAGACTAAGTCAGGTAACTCTCCTCCTGCCGGTCGTCTCAGACCGCTCCCCATTCCTTCTCGACCATGGTCTCACATCGCCCTAGACTTCATTACCGGTCTGCCTTTGTCTGCGGGGAAGACTGTGATTCTTACGGTTGTCGATAGGTTCTCTAAGGCGGCACATTTCATTCCTCTCGCTAAACTTCCTTCCGCTAAGGAGACGGCACAAATCATCATCGAGAATGTGTTCAGAATTCATGGCCTCCCGTTAGACGCCGTTTCAGACAGAGGTCCGCAATTCACGTCACAGTTTTGGAGGGAGTTCTGTCGTTTGATTGGTGCGTCCGTCAGTCTCTCTTCCGGGTTTCATCCCCAGTCTAACGGTCAAGCAGAGAGGGCCAATCAGACGATTGGTCGCATACTACGCAGCCTTTCTTTCAGAAACCCTGCGTCTTGGGCAGAACAGCTCCCCTGGGCAGAATACGCTCACAACTCGCTTCCTTCGTCTGCTACCGGGTTATCTCCGTTTCAGAGTAGTCTGGGTTACCAGCCTCCTCTGTTCTCATCCCAGCTTGCCGAGTCCAGCGTTCCCTCCGCTCAAGTGTTTGTCCAACGTTGTGAGCGCACCTGGAGGAGGGTGAGGTCTGCACTTTGCCGTTACAGGGCACAGACTGTGAGAGCCGCCAATAAACGTAGGATTAAGAGTCCAAGGTATTGTTGCGGCCAGAGAGTGTGGCTTTCCACTCGCAACCTTCCTCTTACGACAGCTTCTCGTAAGTTGACTCCACGGTTCATTGGTCCGTTCCGTGTCTCCCAGGTCGTCAATCCTGTCGCTGTGCGACTGCTTCTTCCGCGACATCTTCGTCACGTCCATCCTGTCTTCCATGTCTCCTGTGTCAAGCCCTTTCTTCGCACCCCCGTTCGTCTTCCCTCCCCCCCTCCCGTCCTTGTCGAGAGCGCACCTATTTACAAGGTACGTAGGATCATGGACATGCGTTCTCGGGGACGGGGTCACCAATACTTAGTGGATTGGGAGGGTTACGGTCCTGAGGAGAGGAGTTGGGTTCCGTCTCGGGACGTGCTGGACCGTTCACTTATTGATGATTTCCTCCGTTGCCGCCAGGATTCCTCCTCGAGTGCGCCAGGAGGCGCTCGGTGAGTGGGGGGGTACTGTCATGTTTTGTCTTATATTGTCTTGTCATTTTGCTTTTCCTTCTGTTCGCTTTCCCCCTGCTGGTCTTTTTAGGTTCGTTCCCCTTTTTCTCTCTCCCTCCCTCTCTCTCTTCTCTCTGTCGTTCCGTTCCTGCTCCCAGCTGTTCCTATTCCCCTAATCAATCATTTAGTCTTCCCACACCTGTTCCCTATCTTTTCCCCTGATTAGAGTCCCTATTTCTCCCCTTGTTTTCCGTTTCTGCCCTGTCGGATCCTTGTATATTGTTCACCGTGCTGTGTCTTTGTATCGCCCTGTCGTGTCGTGTTTCCCTCAGATGCTGCGTGGTGAGCAGGTGTCTGAGTCTGCTACGGTCAAGTGCCTTCCCGAGGCAACCTGCAGTTTATTATCGAGTCTCCAGTCAGTTCTCGTGATTACGAGTGATATTGTTTTTATGCTTTATTTACCACTCCGATTTGTCTAGGAGTATTGCTATTTCCTTAAACTGGATTAAAAACTCTGTTTTCGCCAAGTCGCTTTTGGGTCCTCATTCACCTGCACAACACAATTAATCTTAATGGTTGTACAGTCGTCTCAAATAAAACTGTGAAGGACCTCGGCGTTACTCTGGACCCTGATCTCTCTTTTGACGAACATATCAAGACTGTTTCAAGGACAGCTTTTTTCCATCTACGTAACTTTGCAAAAATCAGAAACTTTCTGTCCAAAAATTATGCAGAAAAATGTATCCATGCTTTAGACTACTGCAATGCTCTACTTTTCGGCTACCCGGATAAAGCACTAAACAAACTTCAGTTAGTGCTAAATACGGCTGGTAGAATCCTGACTAGAACCAAAACATTTTATCATATTACTCCAGTGCTAGCCTCCCTACACTGGCTTCCTGTCAAGGTCCTTCTGTAGCTCAGTTGGTAGAGCATGGCGCTTGTAACGCCAGGGTAGTGGGTTCGATCCCCGGGACCACCCATACGTAGAATGTATGCACACATGACTGTAAGTCGCTTTGGATAAAAGCGTCTGCTAAATGGCATATATTATTATTATTATTATAAGGCAAGGGCTGATTTCAAGGTTTTACTGCTAATCTACAAAGCATTACATGGGATTGCTCCTACCTATCTCTGATTTGGTCCTGCCGTACATACCTACACGTACGCTACGGTCACAAGACGCAGGCCTCCTAATTGTCCCTAGAATTTCTAAGCAAACAGCTGGAGGCAGGGCTTTCTCCTATAGAGCTCCATTTTTATGGAATGGTCTGCCTACCCATGTGAGAGACGCAAACTCGGTCTCAACCGTTAAGTCTTTACTCATCTCATCTCTTCAGTGGGTCATATGATTGAGTGTAGTCTGGCCCAGGAGTGTGAAGGTGAACGGAAAGGCTCTGGAGCAACGAACAGCCCTTGCTGTCTCTGCCTGGCCGGTTCCCTTCTTTCCACTGGGATTATCTGCCTCTAACTCTATTACAGGGGCTGAGTCACTGGCTTACTGGTGCTCTTTCAAGCCGTCCCTTGGAGGGGGTGCGTCACTTGAGTGGGTTGAGTAACTGGGTTGGCGCCCCCCCCTGGGTTGTGCCGTGGCGGAGATCTTTGTGGGCTATACTCGGCCTTGTCTCAGGATGGTAGTTGGTCGTTGACGATATCCCTCTAGTGGTGTGGGGGCTGTGCTTTGCTTTGGCAAAGTGGGTGGGGTTATATCTACAGAGTCTCCTGACCCCTCCTGTCTCAGCCACCAGTATTTATGATGCAGTAGTTTATATGTCGGGGGGCAAGGGTCAGTTTGTTATATCTGGAGTTCTTCTCCTGTCCTATCCAGTGTCCTGTGTGAATTTAAGTATGCTCTCTCTAATTCTCTCTTTTTCTCTCTCTCGGAGGACCTGAGCCCTAGGACCATTCCTCAGGACTACCTGGCATGATGACTCCTTGCTGTCCCCAGTCCACCTGGCCGTGCTGCTGCTCCAGTTTCAACTGTTCTGCCTGTGATTATTATTATTTGACCATGCTGGTCATTTATGAACATTTGAACATTTGGCCATGTGCTGTTATAATCTCCACCCGGCAGTAGGCCATTCTACTGCTAATGTTTGTCTATGGAGATTGAATGGCTGTGTGCTCGAGTTTATACACCTGTCAGCAATGGGTGTGGCTGAAATAGCCAAATCCACTAATTTGAAGGGGTGTCCACATGCTTTTGTATATAAAGTGTATAATATGTAGCCTACATGTGTAACTGCCTTTTCATATTGATATTAGCCGAGCGGAAATGGAGGAAAACTCGCCTCCCTGCGGACCTGGCATCCTTTCACTCCCTCCTCTCTACATTTTCCTCCTCTGTCTCTGCTGCTAAAGCCACTTTCTACCACGCTAAATTCCAAGCATCTGCCTCTAACCCTAGGAAGCTCTTTGCCACCTTCTCCTCCCTCCTGAATCCTCCTCCCCTCCCCCTCCTCCCTCTCTGCAGATGACTTCGTCAACCATTTTGAAAAGAAGGTTGACGACATCCGATCCTCGTTTGCTAAGTCAAACGACACCGCTGGTTCTGCTCACATTGCCCTACCCTGTGCTCTGACCTCTTTCTCCCCTCTCTCTCCAGATGAAATCTCGCGTCTTGTGACGGCCGGCCGCCCAACAACCTGCCCGCTTGACCCTATCCCCTCCCCTCTTCTCCAGACCATTTCCGGAGACCTTCTCCCTCACCTCACCTCGCTCATCAACTCATCCCTGACCGCTGGCTACGTCCCTTCCGTCTTCAAGAGAGCGAGAGTTGCACCCCTTCTGAAAAAACCTACACTCGATCCCTCCGATGTCAACAATTACAGACCAGTATCCCTTCTTTCTTTTCTCTCCAAAACTCTTGAACGTGCCGTCCTTGGCCAGCTCTCCCGCTATCTCTCTCTGAATGACCTTCTTGATCCAAATCAGTCAGGTTTCAAGACTAGTCATTCAACTGAGACTGCTCTCCTCTGTATCACGGAGGCGCTCCGCACTGCTAAAGCTAACTCTCTCTCCTCTGCTCTCATCCTTCTAGATCTATCGGCTGCCTTCGATACTGTGAACCATCAGATCCTCCTCTCCACCCTCTCCGAGTTGGGCATCTCCGGCGCGGCCCACGCTTGGATTGCGTCCTACCTGACAGGTCGCTCCTACCAGGTGGCGTGGCGAGAATCTGTCTCCTCACCACGCGCTCTCACCACTGGTGTCCCCCAGGGCTCTGTTCTAGGCCCTCTCCTATTCTCGCTATACACCAAGTCACTTGGCTCTGTCATAACCTCACATGGTCTCTCCTATCATTGCTATGCAGACGACACACAACTAATCTTCTCCTTTCCCCCTTCTGATGACCAGGTGGCGAATCGCATCTCTGCATGTCTGGCAGATATATCAGTGTGAATGACGGATCACCACCTCAAGCTGAACCTCGGCAAGACGGAGCTGCTCTTCCTCCCGGGGAAGGACTGCCCGTTCCATGATCTCGCCATCACGGTTGACAACTCCATTGTGTCCTCCTCCCAGAGCGCTAAGAACCTTGGCGTGATCCTGGACAACACCCTGTCGTTCTCAACCAACATCAAGGCGGTGGCCCGTTCCTGTAGGTTCATGCTCTACAACATCCGCAGAGTACGACCCTGCCTCACACAGGAAGCGGCGCAGGTCCTAATCCAGGCACTTGTCATCTCCCGTCTGGATTACTGCAACTCGCTGTTGGCTGGGCTCCCTGCCTGTGCCATTAAACCCCTTCAACTCATCCAGAACGCCGCAGCCCGTCTGGTGTTCAACCTTCCCAAGTTCTCTCACGTCACCCCGCTCCTCCGTTCTCTCCACTGGCTTCCAGTTGAAGCTCGCATCCGCTACAAGACCATGGTGCTTGCCTACGGAGCTGTGAGGGGAACGGCACCTCAGTACCTCCAGGCTCTGATCAGGCCCTACACCCAAACAAGGGCACTGCGTTCATCCACCTCTGGCCTGCTCGCCTCCCTACCACTGAGGAAGTACAGCTCCCGCTCAGCCCAGTCAAAACTGTTCGCTGCTCTGGCCCCCAATGGTGGAACAAACTCCCTCACGACGCCAGGACAGCGGAGTCAATCACCACCTTCCGGAGACACCTGAAACCCCACCTCTTTAAGGAATACCTAGGATAGGATAAGTATTCCCTCTCACCCCCCTTTTAAGATTTAGATGCACTATTGTAAAGTGACTGTTCCACTGGATGTCATAAGGTGAATGCACCAATTTGTAAGTCGCTCTGGATAAGAGCGTCTGCTAAATGACTTAAAATGTAAATGTAAATATTAAATAGATAGATGAATACTAATGGAAAAAGTAGGCCAATAGTAAAATAAAGTGTTACAAAATAGATATTTTTGCCAAATTGCACAATTTGATCAAAACAAATAGTCTAGCTCTTTAGAGAACTCTGACGTCCTTCCAATCATAATTTGATATTTGTGCACAAAAGAAGGCCATTGACTCCTATATCTGGTGGGACAGTGGAGGCTCCTCTAGGCTAGAAGCAGTGAGAATGATTGACGAGGTTGATGCCTGAGACTCCCAAATCAAAGAAGATCAAGAGTGTCATGTTCTAGATCCTCAGATAAGTCCAAACACTAATTTAGGGAACACCGTTCCCTAAAGCTGAAGGGGTCAGCTATGTTCCATTTAACTGGGTGGTTATGTGATACCCACTGTTTTCTAAGGATACCCCAGAATTGAGTGCCATTAAACAGGTTTGGCCAGCTGACAAGGTATTATCTCATGGTCATAGCTCTGGGTGGTGTGTTAGAGATGTAAACTTAGATCTACCGTCACATGCAAATACAGAACAATGCTCTGAGATCCCAGCTGGCATTGGAAACAATGAGAAAAACCATAACAGCGCCGAAGATTCCTATCAAGTCATGGCCATATCATAATAGCTATACTTTTGTCATGGTTATCAAAGCTAAGTAAATTATAATATATATATTTTTGGGGGGGTACTTTTTACCCCCTTTTTGTGATATCCAATTGGTAGTTAAAGTCTTGTCTATTCGCTGCAACTCCCGTACATACTCGGGAGAGGCGAATGTCAAGGGCCATGCGTCAACTGACACAGTGCTCGCTTAACCGGGAAGCCAGCCGCACAACTGGCAACAGTATTCAGCTTGCAGGTGCCCAGCCCGCCACAAGAAGTCATTAGAGCACAATGCGACAAGGACATTATTTACTGCTGCCCTTAAACTATTTGTTATTTTTATCTCTTACTTTTTGGGGGTTATTTTCTTAATTAAAACTGCATTGTTGGTTAAGGGCTTAGGAAGGAAGGGCGTATTCAATATATATTTTCAATGCCTGGGGGAGAAGGAGCAAGCTATTGCTTGTTTGTATAATCAACCTTATCGTTATAATTTGATAATGTGTTTGTTGTACATGCTACGATTTTGACTTATGCATCTAATTTGTCAAATATAATATCCATAATAATCCATAATAATTCTCAGAGGTGACAACGTTCTCGTCATGAAACATTTCTAACCTTGCTGCCATAAGGAATCCTTAATGTATAATGTAATATGTAGGCTGAAGCATGGGCCTAGATCTTCAGCCCACTGTGGATATCTTCCATGTTTTATTGTAAAGCTACAGTACGATAAACACTCAGTCTGACGTGGGTGGAAATGTGATCCCTGGCCTATAACAACTCTGGCGACCTTGGTGGATGATCAAATTGAAGCTTCAAAGTCCTTGTGGTCTTTTTTCCTCTTCCATCTCTTTTTCTAACACACGTTTAATAGTTGTTCAGATGTGTTCTGGAGCAGATTACATTTCTATACTCTCTGGTCCCTCGAGGCTCTCACAGTGAGGCTTTACAATGTAACATGTTAATAGGACAGCTTTTAGTGACGAGATACCGTTCATGCTTAGATTCACTTTTGGCATTATTGTCTCTCTTACTCTCTAGGGCCTTCGTTTCTGTAACATAAACACAATTTTGCCCACTCCGATTCAAGGGTAGAACTACTTTTTTTCTAGTGGTTCTAATGCATCTGACCTGATGTGTATTTTGATAGTGTTTCTATTTCCCGTTTGAATGTATTGTGTTGTTTACTAGGTGTTTTCCAATTCATTTGGACTATTGGCTGTTCTGTGACCACTCCCTCTTCAATCGCGCCAGCGTAGCCTAGTGGGGCGGCAGCGTAGCCTAGTGGTTAGAGCATTGGACTAGTAACCGGAAGGTTGCGAGTTCAAACCCCCGAGCTGACAAGGTACAAATCTGTCGTTCTGCCCCTGAACAGGCAGCTAACCCACTGTTCCCAGGCCGTCATTGAAAATAAGAATATGTTCTTAACTGACTTGCCTGGTTAAATAAAGGTAAAAAAATCGGGGTTGATTGGAAAATGCTTTGATCAAAAGAAAATACATTGTACAACAGGGACGCAACTGTGAAGTGGAGGGGACCTCTTTTTAAAAATATATATATTTTTTACATCCAGTCGGATAAACACTCCAAATAGCCTACCCGACCACTTGGAGGCGTCTGCATGGTCCTAAAGCAAACCTTTGCCTCGTTTTGTATCACATTCCAATGATACATCTGGGGGGTGTCAAAAATGCCATTTCAGAATGTGGGCAGCAGTGAAAGTTGCGCCCCTGTTGTACAGTATCATTCTAATTTTGTGCTACCTTAGTGGTCCTTCTGTAGCTCAGTTGGTAGAGCATGGCGCTTGTAACGCCAGGGTAGTGGGTTCGATCCCCGGGACCACCCATACGTAGAATGTATGCACACATGACTGTAAGTCGCTTTGGATAAAAGCGTCTGCTAAATGGCATATGTAGGCCATGCAGATAAAACACATCACATTTTTCAATCTTTGTTCCATAGAACATGCCATACAAATGAAGGCATTTCAATTAATTATATGAAGAGTGCCTTGGTTCACCTTCTTCTTTTTTACCAAAGAGCACCTTCTATTTACAAAGACATACTATTGTGGACCCTACCAGTGCTTCCCTTCCTTCTATTTTCTACATGGCCAATTTTGACTTTGCAGCTGGCCTATCTAAGGAGATCTCGCTCAGTTCTGCCTTCAGGACAAGAATCCTGACAATAAACATGAACTAGCCCCTAAGAATCCCATGTGACCAGTAGATGTCACCATCCTCACAATTCCAACCGGTCGCTTCCCCCCTCTGGGATTATTCTGACTGAGAGTGAATGGTACACCTGCAGTGAGAACCAATTGAACATGTAGTCAAGCTAAATATGAAAGTGGGCAGGACAGGACAGGACAGGACAGGTATGTTGGACATTGGTCATAAGACGTATGATAATGGAACAGAAAGGCATGATGTTGGGTAGTATGCTCATTGTTCATGCAGTCCATTATACAATGTCTCTGCCCAACTCTACATTCTGTCACCCTCTGCCAAAATACAATTTAAATCAATCCCTTGTTATTTGAATTGTAAAACTAGCCATACATAGACATTTTTAGTTAAAGCAAAACTAAGGTTGGTCACTACAAGATGGAAGGACACATTTGCTATTGGCTCTGAGATGTGGCATCACCTTGAAATACAACACGACACTGTCACTGGAGTACTATAACTTCCAACACTGACTTCCCATCAACCTTTGAATTCAGCAGCACATTTGTATTGATTCAAGATAACATTTCATTTCACTAACAAATGCTACAGTGCTAGCTATAGTTTATTTTCACTGACTGGGAAGGCATATATTGTTGACATTGGAGAAGTAGAAGACTTGACATTGGAGATGGAGAGGACTTGGGACCCGGGCTGGGAGAATGCTGCTAGCTATCGGTGCTGGAAAAGTCTGTCGCAGGGAGTCCATTATTGGCCCTGGAGGAAGCTGGGGATTAGAACACCAAAGAATTTCAATAAAATAAGTGTCTGTTTTGGGGGGGGGGCTTGGGAGCGGGTCCAGGGGGGCTCCCTCATTGTCCCATCAGTGACTGAGAGCGAGAAGAGGGGAGTGGGAGAAGCATTGTGTTTGCAGAGCCCTCTGAAGGTGGTGGTTATTAGGGGGGATGGCAAGAGGGCTGGCTGTTGACTTTGTCTTGAAGAGTGTGAACAAAGTCGCTGGTACATAGCCCCTCTTCTCTCTCGGTCTCTGTTCTCTCTCTCTGTTCTCAGACCACCTTGTTTACGAGTGCCATGAATACTGCCCCTCCACTCTGAGACCCCCGCCACCCCCAAACCTGCACGGCGGCTCATTGTGGGGCTTAAGTGCCCTTTAATTAGGCTTGGGCTCAATGTCCGACTGAAGACCGCCAGCCGAGGGTTTAAGGCTCTCCCCTCCCTGTGTGACAGTGGCTTGGCCTTCCACACCAACAGGGGATCCTGCTGCATAGCTAAAGGATGAAGTGTTTGCTGCTCTAATGAAAAAGGTTTGTTTGGGGGAGAGTTCTTGTCGCTCTTTGTCCCCAGCTTACAAAAATCCTTGACGAAGGCTGCAGCGATATTATCCAAATGCTCCCATTTCCAGGACACGTTAGCATTATAGCGTTCGGGAGATCCAGAGCAGATGGATGAGGATGCAGTCTCTGGATACAGAGAGGCCTACTGGTAGAGTGCGCCAGACATTCATGACAGCATACAACACAAGATGCATTTCCACTGCAGATGGGACACATCTGCAACATCCTTGCATTGTCCTGGAGTGAAACAAAAAAACTGTGAGACATTGAATTGTATCTCTGTCAAACACATGTAGAGGCACAGGTGCATGCACACGAACACAAGCAACACACACAAACACAAACCATTGTTATTGTGATGGAGCGCATTTCATTATCATATCAGGGCAAGACAGAGGACTCCAAGTATGACAGGGGGAGACGGGCATTGAGAACTGACTGAACTGCGCTGGCTAAATGAGTAATTTCTGGAAACCCCATTGTGTCAGGAGCTTACAGAGTTAGGGATTTGAAAGAAAGAGACAGAGGAAGGAGAGAAAATGGGAGCGAATGAAATAAACAAAGACAGAAAGATGGTCTAAGAAAGAACTAATGAAAGAAAATAAGTGTGTGAGGGGAGGGCGGAGTTGGGCGTGTTCAGAAACTTTTTCGCTACAGCCCAGTGTGTGTAGACACCCTCCTAATCCTGGTTTTATTGGCTGCCTGTGTCCGGCAACATTGGTCGGATTGAGTGGGAGTGGGCGGGAGGCGGGGGGCTGAACACATGTCCTCCTTTGTAGTAATACGCTGATCAGGCCTGAGAAAGAGCCGGACTTGGTTACAGCCTTTCTCAGGTCACCGTAGAAACCAGCACAGCAGGGGTCCTCTATGTGTGCCCCCCACCCTCCTGGGCATATACTGATACAAGTACATAGTCTCTCTCTCACTTACACACAAATGCTTGAGGACGAGCACACGCATGCACAAGAATAGACACGCACACATGTTTTATGTCACTATTGAGTTTTTGACATACATCCATACATTACGTATTTAACAAACAAAGATTAAACAAGTTCTGATGTTTCACAGAATAGCCTACTTCTCAGGCTGTCATGAGTCATCTTCAGAGAGAGATATAGATACGTATGGTATCAGACAGACTACAGACGTAGCATCTTAATTTGATCACCCTGTTGCTGGATAATTTTAATAATTTTAACTTGTAGTATTTGTATTTGTATTTGTATTTGTGGTTTAAAAAGGCTTAAAAGGCTTAAAAAGGCTTCGGAAGTTTGTAATTTCCCTTATGAAAAATGGCTCAATCCCTACAACAATTACAATTAATTATAATCCACATAATAATGAGCATGTTCTGTTGCTGCAGGAGTATCTACCTGCTGTAATAAACTGGTTCAAATTAAGATCCTACATCTGCACAATGGAAACTCTCCATGGGTCACAGTTCAGGACCAGGTTTCATAGATTCAAACTGTAAATGTCCAGACAGTTTATCACATTGTGGCTTTGACCTGCAGGGAAACGTGGTTTCAATGTTGTTCAGATGCAGACCATTCCATCGCCTCCGATCGTAAATTGCGCACTTGTCACATTCCCCATCCATCCATCGTTGGCCCCGCGAAGCGTCGATCACTCCTCAAGAATGCTGAGCTCGGCACATTTTCAAACTCGTTCACCGTAGCACAGGACAATGTCTGTGATCGAAAGCAGACCTTAGTTCCTTGTCGTGAGCCTCACAGATACATACCCCATCTTGACGGGTACGTATACAAGGCCGTATGTCATTAATGTCAATATGACTCCAACATTTTTTTTGTGGATAGTGACTGATGTTTTCTTTTCTCAAGCCAGGCGATATTTGGTCCCAAAGTGCATCGGTCACAGCTTCTTTGTTGTGGGGGAAGAAAACAGGAGGAGAGCGAGGAGTGTATTCTGTGACTGACCTCTAGGCTGGGGTCACTGGGCTCTGTCCCTGTGGTAGGTAGGCAGCTCTCCCCTCCAGAGGGCACACTCCCAGCCCCTACTGTGAAACCTTTCAGCCCCTTCCTTCAGCCCCTCCGGCACTCACTCCCTCCTGCCCTGGGGTAGAGCATGACCACCACCACCCCCAGGCAGCACATCAGTTGTCACCAGACAAACCTTACCCTGGGGTACATTTCATAGCCACACCAGAGAAGACGAGAGAGCTTTGATTGGTGGTAACCAATAGGGTTTATTTTAGGGATGTTGAGAGGTAGTAGTATAAATGAGGTTTGGATGAAGGGCCAACATGATCCTCATGGGTACTGCATGCAGAACATTAAAGCCGTGACCAATTCCTCTTTGAGGCACCTGTGCCACTATGTCTACATCAGTCCAAAGGCTACAACAGATCATCAAGAAAATCATTTAGACAAGTTTAGTCAATGAATAATATTTCTCAAAAGGATGACGACTTCAGTGAATAGCTGTGTGTCTCGTAAGAAATATAACGGTTGAATAAATCTCACGGTAAATCACTTTTAAATAACTCAGATTGATCTTGTTTTGACTCAGGCGTGATGTCACGGCATTGTGCAGTGTTTCTGTTAGAAAGAAAACACCATCTGAACACACAGAATCATAAGAACATAGAGGAACCACTAAAGAGCATTAGACATCATTCTCTAACCACACGATGCAACACACTAGCAAAACTCTAATAACAAGCTGTTCAACCGAGAATAGATTTTCTCTCTATAGGGGAAACATAAGAAATGTATCAATTTCCGCTAACGTACTGCAGTCTTTTCATGGGTTCATTTATGTTTTTGCTGTTGTGGTACAGTACATCAATATGCCTTTGTTAAAAATAAAACGTTTCCCTAAGTCTTGCTATAAATAAAAGAGCATTTAACCCCGTGACTCAACAAAAGTGTGAAGTTTGTAATGGTCACAAATCACTTTCCAAACATCTAAATTGACTTTGGGTTAGTTCTAGAAATAGTGCCCCCTTCTCCCTCCTCTCTCTCCGACTACTGCCTGCCCCACAGCCCATCAAAATGACAATGGTATTGATGTAAAATGTGTCACCTTTGGCCCACTACAGCATATAAACTTACGTGACTGGCTCGACCACCACATTTTATGGCTTTATTGTGTCTCCTTTTATGTCCTCTTGTCGGTGTGGGAGGACAACAATTTAGAAAATCCACTGTAAATGTCTCCCTGTGTGCGTGACAGAGAAAGGGTGTGTGGATGCACTGTATGCACATATATCCGGATCAATTAGTCAGGGCACAACCCCTTAAAAATGGAGTCAACACTTCCTCCCCCCGTATGCCCTCCTCTCTGTTGTCAATCCCAAAGCCTCCATGAAGAGGCAGGCCTTACATCCTTTCACCTATCCTCAGCCACTTTAGGGAGTGCTTGCTTTGAATTATCACGGATGAAATAGATTGAATAAGAACTCTACCTTTTTCCTCTGTCCCTCCCTATACCTCCCCTCTCATTTTCCCTCCCTCTCGCCCTCCCTCTTTCTCTCTCCTTTTTTTTCACATTACCAGGGGGTGGTGTGTGATTGACAGATGGGAACAAATATTTTTTTTCGTAACCTAAGGCCATCCTCTGTGATTGGCTTGCCAGCTGACATCTCCAAACCTCGCTCGTCTCCCCCCTTTAATATTGGGCCTGTGGATGAGGCATCCTGAGGGAGAAAAAAAGTGGAGAGAAAAAGATATCTACCTTAGGAAAGAACCTCAGAGAGGGAGGGAAGGAGAGGACGGGTAGGAGCGTGTGTGTGCGTTTGTGTATGTGTGAGAGAGAGAGACTTACTCTCTTAACTACAAGGAGCCAGACACACTTCCCTGGCCCGACTCAAAGAAGGGGGAAAACAGGAGGTTTTTTTTGTTGCTTCAATTTCATTTAAATTCCCCTCCCTCAACAATCAAGCTTTTGCTAAAGCTTCTCCTCCAGGAAGCCTGTTCTTCATTCCCCATTGGACATTCTATGTATTGATCCATTTCCACTCCTATCACCACAAGGCATACCTCATGGATTTGTACCTGATTGGATATATGATGTGTGTGTGGTTGTCCAGCTGGCGGGTGCTTGGAGGTTATCCCATCTGGTGGTGAGTACAATCTAGAGTTTCAGCATCAAATCCTAGAGCTGCTATAGACTTTTGGTCAATGATCATTTTTAGAGGGCAGAATACAGTGCACTTTCAGTTGACTGCGTGGAAAAATGTTCTCCAGCCCAGTCCAAAAGAATCTTAACCTCAAACACTGGTGTAACGGAAAAGGCTTGCCGTTCTTTTCCTCTTCACTAAGGTCCATTTATCTTATTAGATAAATGTTGTGATGCTAAGGAGGTTGGAATTGTAGTTTTGAACATGAAGCTTATTCAATATCTATTGGGATTTTTTTAAAGGAGCCTATGGATGGCATGTCTATGTAAATTGTCTCTGAATATTGGCCTGGAGCGTTTCTAAATAGCGGTTGGAATTAGTGTAATTATTGGTTTAGATAATGTCTCCATCCTCCAAGGACAATGACAACATTGAACATCTTCAGGACAAACTAAAATTGTATAAACTCAACCATACATTTATAAGTCCAAATGTATAAGTACTTTGTTGATTTTGTTAAATAAAACTATACTCTTATATTTGGAGTCATACAATCTGGACCTTTTAAGTCAGTGTCATTTTGTTTTGTTTTGCCATTGTGGGTCCATATTTTACATTCTGGCCGTCAGCCCCCAATCATGCCGTGTAACTCTTCATTGTTAACTAAATGTTCTTCATTGGTTTTGTTTTCGAGGGAGTTATTCACAAAAAGTGTTAACTGTTTAGTACCATAGTGTTTGAAATGACTTAAAGCCCTCTCATTTTGAAATTGTCCAAATCAATGAAATCAACAAATTTGTGAGACTGCCACAGTGTCAGATCTAATTGATACACAAATGGTTATAATACATTTTAATATACTTAATATAAACAATAATTAAGCATATACTTTGCCATTGAATTAGTATTGCAATATTTCCGAGGTCTATGGGAGTTTGTTAGTGTCATGATACAATCAGGTTATGCTCTGTAGGGCTTTACGTGTCTTTGTTGAAATATTCCAGAACCCGTTTGGCACTCTCACGTGAAATGTAGAGGATCATCTCATTACAAATTCAGCTTTATGCATCTGACCTCATAGGCCTTGCTCTTTTGTAACATTAAGTATTTTATTTTGGAGATATTTGTGAGTAGGTGTATGACAAAGCTTCTTTGGATCCCGACACAATACTTGTCAGAGCTACTGCACTTTTAGTAGCCCAGTTAGCATGTGGTCCCACAGCGGTCCTGCCCAAACCACCAGCATCTTCTGGTTTCATTTACAGAGAGGGGAGCTGCCAAAGACACAGGCCACAGGGATGAAGTGTTAATGGCAGGACGACTTTACACCCACTCCCTTGATTCAGCACACAACATAACAAAGACACCAGGATTCTCTGTCTGAATTACCTGCAGCTGTTCTCTGCTCAAGGAGCTTACATGACACTGGTGTAATGTTCAGCTCCAGACAATGCGCACCATCTTTGATTTGGATAACTCATTTGAAGTGGAGGGTGGGGGAGGTGGAGAGGGAGAAAAGATGAAATGGCCTTGTATAGCTTCAGGTGGTCAGACAGGTGCTGAGGGATGGATGTCATGGGGCGCTGTCACTGTCGTCGTGGAGCGTTGTCGAGCAAATCCAAGAGCGGATAAAACAACGAGATGGGTACGTGGTGCGTCAAGGGAGAGGGTGCTAAGTTTCAGCGAGCCAGGGCTCCTTTCAGCTTCAGGGCGATGACTTGGTCGTAAATTCTCCAGCCAAGTGGGGAAGGGAGGGGAGAAGGAGTTTTGACTGCACCATGCCTGGCAGCCAGTCACACAATCACAAGATGGGGTGTCGAAAACAAAACAGAGCATAAATGACTCTGGAGATGTACATATGCACAGAGGAAGAGGTGATAGAGTGAAATAGCTAGCTAATGAAGGGGTTTGGAGAGGAGAGGAGCTGGAGCCCCCCCCCCCCCCCCCCCCCATAACAGTATGTTCCAAGAGGGCTTTGTATTTTATTTAACCATTATTTAACTAGTCAGTTAAGAACAAATTCTTACTTACAATGACGGCCTACCCCGGATGACGCTGGGCCAATTGCTCGCAATCACGGCCCGATGTGATACAGCCTGGATTCGAACCAAGGACTGTAATGACGCCTCTTGCACTGAGATGTGTGCCCACTCGGGAGATCGCTGCACCACTCGGTAGACTGCTGCACCACTCGGTAGACTGCTGCACCACTCGGTAGACCGCTGCGCCACTCGGTAGACTGCTGCACCACTCGGTAGACCGCTGCGCCACTCGGTAGACCGCTGCGCCACTCGGTAGACCGCTGCGCCACTCGGTAGACCGCTGCACCACTCGGTAGACTGCTGCACCACTCACTAGACTAGAGCCATCTGATAAAGGTTTTGGCAGCCTGATGCCCATCTCTAATATAAATGTGTGGTATTTGGAGAAAAATCTGTGCTTTTTTAACTTTGTATAGTATGTCTATTACTCACCTCTTACGCTATACATAAATATAGTACATCTCACAAGTCTCATCTTATATATCAAGTATTTTGGAAAAGATTGTGGCAAAGCCCTGTACTGCTTCCATACTGTATGGTGTCTTTTGCCAGGCTATAAAACTGGGATGTATGATAATCTTTTCTCGCAGAATTTTGCGGTTGCTGTCGTTCATTGTCATCAGTCTTGTCCTGGAGGCAGAATTAACTGATTTCCTGTTAGATAGGCCAGCTGCAAAGTGATTGGAGAAAAAGGGTTGATATGCGTCAACTTTGTATTCTAGACTATACCATACCTACAGTAGGCCTAAGTGTTTGTCATCATGGTAGAATGATGAGAACAACAACTTAAAAAGATCTTGACAAATCATCAATGTAGTTTAGGATGAGCCCATCACACATTCAAATACCATCAAAGCTTGGTGTACACACAAGTAATCCCTAAATGAAAGCGCTAAAGCTAACCTGTCAGCCAGTTCAGTCATTTCTGTTTGTATTCATGTTATAGACAGTGGCCATGATGAGTGAACGTTGACACTCCACATCGCCCATGTCTTACCCGTTAGAAACTCTTCAAATACCAACCTTGGTGGAACAAAGATTTGAGGTGTACATTGCCGCAGAACCGCTAAACATTTACATCCAGCAGACTATTACCCCACTTAATATTCTGGTAAGCATGGCCACTCTTCTGTTACAGAGGGAACCAGAGAGAGGATGTCACCTATGGAAACTGTATGTTACTATTCAAACTGACTGAGCTATGGCTTTACCTTTTAATGCCAGAGTTTCTAGTGACTTGGTGAAATGCAGTTTTTAGCCGATCAGTGTAGCCTCCGGTAGCACCAATTTCAACACCGCCCTAGTCGGCATAATCACATCAGTTGCATGGAATCCACTTCCTGCAGGTCAGAGTAGGGATATGTGGAGCACCAAAACTATCTATTTGCTACAATCGTGACAGACAAATACAAGACATTTGTCAATACCACAGACATGGAACACAGGAAATATGCAGAAATAAATATGATGTGAACATATTATAACGTACATTCTCATGTCTGTTGGTAGTGAAAGCAAAGTGTTACTATAATAAAATAATACACAAAGGAAGTTAAGATTAAGGTATAGAAAGTAGATAGATGAAAGGCAGTGACATAGATATTGTATAAAACTAAAGCCCGGACCGATATATATTCACCAATATTACTATATTCACCAATATTACTACATCGGTATCGGCCAATAACTCGATAAACCGATAAACGATATTCAATAAATAGGATGAGAAAAGGGAATCTCATGCTGATCTGAACACTGCGGCCATTCTCATGATGTGTCATTAATGTATGAAATCAACATTTGAAGCATAGTTACTAACCACCCCTTTTTTTCAATTTTTGCCTAAAATGACATGCCCAAATCTAACTGCCTGTAACTCAGGCCTAGAAGCAAGGATATGCATATTCTTGGTACTATTTGAAAGGAAACACTTTGAGGTTTGTGGAAATTAAAATGGAATGTAGGAGAATATAACAAAATAGATCTGGTAAAAGACAATACAAAACAAAACACTATTTTGTATTTTTTTTGTACCATCATCTTTGAAATGCAAGAGAAAGGCCATAATTCCAGCCCTTCTGAAATTTAGATTTTGGCCACTAGATGGCAGCAGTTTATGTGCAAGGTTTTAGACTGATCCAATGACTCATTGCATTTCTGTTCAAAATGTTGTATCGAGACTGCCCAAATGTGGCTATTTTTGTTTATTAATAACTTTTCACGTTCAAAACTGTGCACTCTCCTCAAACAATAGCATGGTATTCTAAACCCCAAAAACACATCAGTTGGGCCCTATATAAAAGGTTAGGTAGAGAGAGAGAGAGACATGAAGTCTAAACACTGATTCACTCTGTGATATGTGGGTAGCAGAGTAAATGAAATGGTCAATCTTCTCTAAGTCATGCCTACCATACACATCCCCTGTCCTGCCCACCCCTGCCCTCTATGTGCAGGGCAACTCTTGTGGCTTAAATGCAGGCTCCAGGGTCCATCTCTGGGTCTCTGGAATGTCATTATGTGACTGTGAACCCCCCCCCCCCCTGAAGGGGTCACTTTAATGATCCTCAGTGCGAGAACCTCCTCCGTCTGCAATCCTGGTGTGAAAAGATCAAGGATGTTCAGACATTATATTGAGCAGTGCAATGGGAGTGAGGGGAAAGAAGAGGGGAAATCCTTACAGAATGTTATTATTAAGACCGGTAAGGTTCCATAACAATGGCACCGGCTGCCATACAGGCGGGTGTTTTCAAGACATCCCTAATGCCTGTGAGAATTATCTATGACTAGTATAGTGACTTCGACCAGACAGACATCTGTACCATGTGAAATGCAAGTTTATTTTCCGATTTGGCTAACCTCCATTCTGTACAGTTGATATTGGACTAGCCTACATCACTTGAGCAGGTGGATAAGGTTCCCTATTTGTGCCCTAGTTTGGGTTATATTGTGTTGTGGTTCCTTTGCCGCAGTGATAGCTACAGTAGCTAGCTAACTGCTTGAATTGCAATCGATGTACGTCATCCGAGTGAGCTAACACTCAGTTGACACAAAAAGAGCCTGACACCTGACTGTCCAGCTCTACAAAACAAACCACTGGCATGACGTTATCCAGTCTAACCAGACGGTTGGGAGAGAGGTTCAAAGGAGGCTGGTAGTTCAAAGTAGTAAAGGAGATTCCTAATCTCTGCATATCATCAAAGAACATGTGATGACAAAGTCCCACAGTGCAGGGCTATTACCTGCATTAAAACACAGGTCAGGACAGTTCCTCAAAGAAAAATAGGCCAAAACGCCAAGAAGTCCTCAGGGGTACACACATGGACTGAGAGAGAGAGAGAGAGAGAGAGAGAGAGAGAGAGAGAGAGAGAGAGAGAGAGAGAGAGAGAGAGGGAGAGAGAGAGAGAGAGAGAGAGAGAGAGAGAGAGAGAGAGAGAGAGGGAAGGAACAAACTCCTTCACTCTGAAACAGAAACCCACACACACACCACAGTATAAACCTTCATTGGCCAGAATTGCCCATTTTTATAGCTCCTGTTTGAAAATCTGCTACTTGGCTCCCGAGTGGGGCAGTGGTCTAAAGCACTGCATCTCAGTGCTAGGGGCATCACTACACACCCTGGTTCGAATCCAGGCTGTATCACAACCGACCATGTTTGGGAGTCCCATAGGGCAGCGCACAATCGGCCCAGCCTCGTCCAGGATAGGGTTTGGCCGGGGTAGATAAGAATTTGTAAATAAGAATGTTCTTCACTGACTTGCCTAGTTAAATAAAGGTTAAATAAAATGTAAAAAATACTGGGCAGTAGCTAATCATGAACAAGAAGCAACCTTTAGACAGGCCTGGTGTCTGGTGACAAATTAGTATTGGTCACACCTGTGTACCCTAAATGCTTAATTATAGTCAAACCTTCCCAGGTTATGTCTCAGGTCATACATGTATGCACAAGACAAGATTCCAGATACACTATATATACAAAAGTGTGTGGACGCCCCTTCAAATTAGTGAATTCGGCTATTTCAGCCACACCTGTTGCTGACAGGTGTATAAATTTGAGCACACAGCCATGCAATCTCCATAGACAAACATTGGCAGTAGAATGGCCTTACTGTGACTTTCAACGTGGCACCGTCGTAGGATGCCACCTTTCCAAGTCAGTTCGTTTCTGCCCTGCTAGAGCTGCCCCAGTCAACTGTAAGTGCAGTGGAAACGTCTAGGAGCAACAGCGGCTCAGCTGCGAAGTGATAGGCCACACAAGCTCACAGAACGGGACCGACGAGTGCTGAAGCGCGTAACGCGTAAAAATCCTCTGGCCTCGTTTGCAACACTACCGAGTTCCAAACTGCCTCGTGAAGCAACGTCAGCACAAGAACTGTTTGTCGGGAGTACCATGGAAACCCAGCAGCCTAACACAAGCCTAAGATCACCATGCGCAATGCCAAGAGTCGGCTGGAGTGGTGTAAAGCTCGCCACCATTGGACTCTGGAGCAGTGGAAACACATTCTCTGGAGTGATGAATCACGCTTCACCATCTGGCAGTCCGGCAGACTAATCTAGGTTTGGCGGATGCAAGGAGAACACTACCTGCCCCAATGCATAGTGCCTACTGTAAAGTTTGGTGGATGAGGATTGTCTGAGGTTGTTTTTCATGGTTTCAGCTAGGCCCCTTAGTTCCAATGAAGGGATATCTTAGTGCTACAGCATACAATGACATTCTAGATGATTCTGTGCTTCCAACTTTGTGGCAACAGTTTGGGGAAGGCCCTTTCCTATTTCAGCATGACAATGGCCCCGTGCCAAAAGTGAGGCACATACAGAAATGGTCTGTCGAGATCAGTGTGGCCTGCACAGAGCCCTGACCTCCACCCCATTGAACACCTTTGGGATGAATTGAAATGTACAGTAAATCCCCGCATCAATGTTCCAATATCTAGTGGGAAAGCCTTCCCAAAAGAGTGGAAGCTGTTATAGCAGCTAAGTGGTACAAACTCCATATTAATGCTCATGACTTGCATCACCGCCAGGTATGGCAACTGCTCGGCAACCGACCGTAAGGCACTACAGAGGG
Source organism: Oncorhynchus gorbuscha (assembly GCF_021184085.1). Taxonomy (NCBI): domain Eukaryota; kingdom Metazoa; phylum Chordata; class Actinopteri; order Salmoniformes; family Salmonidae; genus Oncorhynchus; species Oncorhynchus gorbuscha. The sequence continues at coordinate 20,813,263 of NC_060183.1, forward strand.
TAGTGCGTACAGCCCAGTACGTCACTGGGGCCAAGCTTCCTGCCATCCAGGACCTCTATACTAGGTGTGTCAGGCGAAGGCCAAAACAATTGTCAGACTCCAGTCACCCAAGTCATAGACTGTTCTCTCTGCTACCGCACGGCAAGTGGTACTGGAGCGCCAAGTCTAAGTCCAAAATGCTCCTTAACAGCTTCTACCTTCCAAGCCATAAGACTGCTGAACAGTTAATCAAATGGCCACCCAGACTATTTGCACTGACACCCCCCCCCCACCTTTGATTTTACACTGCTTGCTACTCAATGTCTATTATCTATGAATAGTCACTTTACCCCTACCTACATGTACAAATGATATTGACTAACCTATACCCCACACATTGACTCGGTACTGGTACCCCCTGTATATAGCCTCCTTATTGTTATTTTATTGTGTAACTTTGTTTTTGTCATTCTTTAGCAATTTTTTTTCTTTAGTTCATTCAGTCAGTAAATATTTTCTTAACAAATTTTCTTAAAACTGCATTGTTAGTTAAGAGCTTGTAAGTAAGCATTTCACAGTAAGGTTGTTGTATTTGGCGAATGTGACAAATAACATTTGATTTGATGATGTTATTTTTTTAAACTTTGGAATGAGATGTTTGACGAGCAGGTATCCACATACTTTTGGTCATGTAGTGTAATTCAATAAATGTTATGTTGAATCAATATTGTTTCCACGTCATTTCAACCCACAAATTCTGTGATGACTTTGAATCAACATGGAAAACTAATTGGATTTGCAAAAATGTCATTTTTCTCACCCAAATTTGAACCTTAATCAAATGACAAGGTGATATTTTTGGTTGATTTCACATTGACAATTCAACCAAATGTAAATCAAAACGAATGGGCACTGTCTCACAATGCTAGGAGAGGTAAAGCCAGGGTAGTCACTGATTACTACTGTTTCCTTTGGATGGTTCACACAAACACTTTGTAAACAGGCCATGCCGTTTTCTATCTGAACAGTTTCAGTTGTGTCTGTGCTCTGACATACAGAGCGAGACTGAGAGCAAGCAAGAGAGAGAGAGAACGAGAGAGAAAGAAAGGGCTATTTCCACTATGACTGGCACTGCTGCACTGAGTTAAACACAGTCAGTCAGAGTGTTCTGTCTGCTCCCCAGCGAACTGCAAACTGCACGGCTCTCACACTCAGTGTCGCTTCCTGACAGGCAGGTTCACAAGTTTACACCCCAGCTCCCTGTTCTCCTCTGTTCTGACTGCAGGGGCTCCCTGTCCCAGCTTTGCACTCGCTCTCAAAGTATTGAAGGAGGGAGAGCAAGAGCGAGGGAGAGAGGGATGAAGGGAGAGAGGGATGAAGGAAGAAAGAAAAAACAGGTTGGAAAATGTTTCTGGGGTCCTGTCATTTTTTATCTGATCAGCCCAGAGCTGTTGGACTACAAATCAAAAGTGTGCCAAAGAAAAACAGAACACAACAACACAGAGAGGAGCTGTGCATTCCAGCCTCCGCCAGGAAAAGTCCCATCCTGGGGGCGAAGCCGACAACTTCCTGTGCCCCACTTACACTCTCTTCAGAGTGTCTTTGTCTCTCCTGTGGATTCTGTGGTTGGATTATAATTGAGATTCCGATGGCAATGTTTTGGTGTTCATCCTGAGTGCATGAGGCCTCATTTAGCACAGACCTCCAGGGTAAATCTGACAACTTCTGATGTCAACATAGAGCTAGAATAAAGTTTGATAGCACTTCATTGTAGAGAGCGCTCCTATAGACCGAACAGTCTATGGACTTTATATGGTGTCTAACTATCTGGAGTCTGAGTTTCATCTTGGTGTGATTGATAAGACAACTATCGTACGCAAATGGGACTGCAAATGGGAATCATGATTGCAAGGTGTCCCGGTATCTTTTCTAACTGTCCCGTTATGGGTTTTAATGTCCATTCTAGAATGCCCTAGCCAATCAAAAATGAGTATTCAACAATGCTGCGGTATAAGATGAATTGAATTAATCAAATCAAAGTTTTTCACACATGCACAAAACTGATTGGTACTCATCAACAACTATACCTATGCAAATGTGTGGTGGAGAAATCTTAAATTAATCCCACTTCTCTCCTACAACACAGATCTATCAGCAAGTCATTATCAACGGGCTATATTATGTGTAGGGGTGGTTGAGACTGAGTGTTCTACGCAAACAAACAAGGTACAGTCAGTCATCACATTGAAATGAAGTTAAATGTGATATGAGTCAAAAGGTTGGTATATCAGCATCTGCCAAATTTTCAGTAGGCTGTTATCTGTTTTATGAAGTAGCCAGTCAACACACTCAACAAGCAGGATAATGCAGTGGGTGAGGCTATGGTACAGTAGTTTCACTGAACATTCAGTTGAATTATAAGACAGCAATTTGTCCCCACAGCAGGGTATTTATCTGGATATAAATGGGGTTTAGGTGGTGGATGTGAAAGTGGGGGTGGCCAATTGCGTGGTCAACGATTGAACATTTTAGAGGCTCTTCTCTTGGCCGCAGAAACAGAATTTGCTGTCTTACAGCTAATTTCCTGAAATTCTACACATTTTGCCATGGAGATACATTTTTTAACATTTTAAAGCTGGCATCCTGCAATTCTACACATTTCGCCATCAGGCTGAGAGAACATTTGCAGTTTTAAAGCTAATTTCCTGAAATTCTACACATTTTTCCATGGCTTATACCCGAGTGACTCAAACAACAAAATCAATTGGGGCCCCATGCCATGACAAAAATACTCCTGAATGCATAGCTTACATTTTTGTGATTGTTTGGTCTCAAAGAATATCTTATTTAAAAATACATAGGTCCATAATAATAATATTTTGTGCATTTCTTTGAGAAAAGAAAACAAGAGCACTAAACATGTGACGTTCATAGGAGCACATCAAATTTGGTGTCAAATGAAAGCAAAGTCTACATGTTTGAGAAATTAAGGCATACAGTATATACATTACAACCATTTTCCATCTGACAAATTAGGAATAAGCAAAGGTTTTGTAAAAGGAACATCTATCAGAAAAAGTATTAAAAGGCATTAGAAATACATCAAAACACATCAGTATTTTCCAATTTCTCTCATGAGGGGGGAGGACAATGAAAGTTCACAGGTGTAACAAGTAAATGTAGACCTATCAATTAGTTATAGTGTTTTTACTGATAACAATTTGGTTTATGATTTATTAAGTCGGTAACAGAAAGACCAAAAAAATCTGTAAAAGAATGGCTACAACTGAATTGGCAACAATGGGAATTCATAGTAGTCACACACCACAATTGGGTCACCTGCTACTGTTCTCTCTTCCACTGGCATACTGTTTGGTTCAGCTTATAACAATTTTCTTTCTTTTTCTGTCGCTAGGTGGTCAAATCAAGAGTGTGAAAACAGTCTGGACAACCCCTCCCTCTCTCTCTCTCCCTGTCTCTCTTCTCACTCTCTCCAGTTAATGTAATTTCTCCCGGCTCTTACTGACACCTACCCATGAGCTCCCTCTCTTTCCATTCACTGTAACCAGCCCACTCACCCACTGAGCACCGAACGACACTGGACGTCCACGGACGTTGAAAAATTATTGAAATTGGGTCAGTCCAAATTTAAACCAATCATAGACGTCTATTTCACAAGTTTGAACAGCACAGTACAGTACAGTAAAGAAAAGTAGGTCAGTACAATACAGTTGTTAGCTACCTTTTGAATTTCTTTCCCGTGACGCGGTTAGCCGCAGTTGCTGGGACCGCTATATCTGTCCAGGGATCCAGCCTCAGTTGCTGGGACCGCTATATCTGTCCAGGGATCCAGCCTCAGTTGCTGGGACCGCTATATCTGTCCAGGGATCCAGCCTCAGTTGCTGGGACCGCTATATCTGTCCAGGGATCCAGCCTCAGTTACTGGGACCGCTATATCTGTCCAGGGATCCAGCCTCAGTTACTGGGACCGCTATATCTGTCCAGGGATCCAGCCTCAGTTACTGGGACCGCTATATCTGTCCAGGGATCCAGCCTCAGTTACTGGGACCGCTATATCTGTCCAGGGATCCAGCCTCAGTTGCTGAGACCGCTATATCTGTCCAGGGATCCTGCCAACCAAAAGTTTGAAGAGCTGCTGGTCGTAGCAGCTAGCCTTGCTGCTAACTAGCTAACCAGCTAGCAACGGTTCCTTAAAAGCTTGAACACAGGCCATAGCGCGGTTAGCCCTTGTGGCTGGGACAGCGAATTATACTGGGCTAGTGGCTGTCTAAATCCCTGCTGTTTGTTGCTGTTTAAATCTGCCCTCGGTATTTGGACAAAGCTCTTGAAGCTACACTACATGACCAAAAGTATGTGGACACATGCTTGTTGAACATCTCATTCCAAAACCATGGGCATTAATATGGAGTTGGTCACCCCTTTGCTGCTATAACAGCCTCCACTCTTCTGGGAAGGCTTTCCACTAAATGTTGGAACATTTCTTCTGGAACTTGCTTCAATTCAGCCACAAGAGCATTTGTGGGGTTGGGCACTGATGTTGGGCGATTAGGCCTGGCTCGCAGTCTGCGTTCCAATTCATCGCAAAGATGTTAGATGGGTTTGACGTCAGGGCTCTGCGCAGGCCAGTCAAGTCTTTCACACAGATCTGGACAAACCATTTCTGTATGGACCTCACTTTGCATGGGGGAATTGTCATGCTGAAACAGGAAAGGGCCTTCCCTGTTGCCACAAAGTTGGAAGCACAGAATCATCTAGAAGGTCATTACATTCTGGGGGCAGGTAGCGTTCTCCTGGCATACGCCAAACCCAGATTAGTCAGTCGGGCTACTAGATGGTGAAGCGTGATTCATCACTCCAGAGAACGCATTTCCACTGCTCCAGAGTCCAATGGTGACGAGCTTTACACCACTCTAGCCGATACTTGGCATTGCGCATGGTGATTTCATGAAGCTCCCGATGACCAGTTATTGTGCTGATGTTGCTTCCAGAGGTAGTTTGGAACTCGGTAGTGAGTGTTGCAACCAAGGACAGACGATGTTTACGCACTATGAGCTTCAGCACTCGGCGGTCCCGTTCTGTGAGCTTGCGTGGCCTACCACTTCGCAGCTGAGCCGTTGTTCCGGTGCCTCTAACAGGGCAGAAATTTGAAAACACTGACTTGTTGGAAAGGTGGCATCCTATGAAGGTGCCACGTAGAAAGTCACTGTAAGGCAATTCTACTGCCAATGTTTGTATATGGAGATTGCATGGTTGTGTGCTCGATTTTATACACCTGTCAGTAAGGGGTGTGGCTGAAATAACAGAATACACAAATTTGAAGGGGTGTCCACATACTTTTGTATATATTGTTTATTTTTGTACAAAATATCTAATAATGAAAGAGAAGGATCGCTGTTTAGAATTTTGACAAGTTAGTGTGGGAGAGGTGGAAAAACTATTGTTATCCATCAATAATAATAATAATAATAATAATAAGCCACCAGGCATAGAAACTATTGAGAATGATAGCAGACGGAATTGCCACCCCTATTTGCGTTATCTATTTGCATCATCTTTAATAAAAGCTTAAAGGAGTGTATGTCTGTTCTAAGTAAACTGATGGAGAGGATTGTGTTTGACCAAATGCAATGCTAATTTTCAGAGAACAAGTTAACTACTGACTTTCAGCATGCATATAGAGAAGGGCACTAAACTTGTACTGTACTGACTGATGATTGATTAAAATAAATTGATAATATATTTGATAGTTGGAGCTGTATTCTTAGATTTCAGTGCAGCTTTTGAAGTTATTGATAATACATTGTTATAAAATGTAAAACACAAATCACATTGTTGGAGAGTTATTTAACTAATAGAATCCATAGAGTATTATTCAATGCAAGCTTCTCTGTGGTGTCCCTCAGGGCAGTTCCCTTGGGCCTTTACTCTTCTCTATTTTTACAAATGATTTGCCACTGGTCTTACTCAAAGCTAGAATGACTATGTGTATGGATGACTCCACATGTCAGCACCCAAAGCCAGTGAGCTCACTGAAATGCTAAATAAGGAGCTACAGTCAGTATCAGAATGGGTGATTATTAATAAATTGGTCTTAGATACATCTAAAACTAAAAGCATTGTATTTGGTTCAAAACGTTCTCTAAAACCTTAACCTTAACTTGAGTACATAAAGGGCAGCAGACCCATTAAGCAAGTTGAGAAACCTAAACTCCTAGGTATATCATTGAATGGTCAATTATCATGGTCAAATCATATTGACAAAGTTGTTGTGAAGATGGTGAGGGGTGTGTCTGTTTCTAAAATACATGTTGTGTTTTTTACACAAAAATGAACTGTACTAGCGCTGTTCTTGTCCCTTCTTGATTACTGTCCATTAAAATGGTCAAGTGCCGCAAAGAAAGAAAGCAGCAGCTGGCTCAAAACAGACACCCACACAGACACACTCTAACACACACATTATTGTTGTTGTTGTATTGTTTGTATTATGTTTCAGTTGCATTGTTTGTATATCGTCGTATTTTAAATTTGTATGGCACTCCTTGTCTATCCGTGTTTTGTTACTTTTCATGTTTTGTGTTTTTTTTATGGACCCCAGGAAGAGTAGCTGCTGCTTCTGCAAAACTAATGGAGATCCAAATAAACAAATAAACTGTACTGTACTGTGATGCCCAAACTTTTGAAACATAGACGTCTATGATTGGTACAGATTTGTACGGTCCAGACCAACCAAATTTGGTATTGTTTGGAGACAGAGCTCATTAGAATATTAGCCAGTGAGTAGAATAATACCCAAACATGCAAAGGAGGTTATTACATTTTTCTACCTTTTGTGTACCTATTCCGGATACATCACTATGAAGAGAATAACATTCATTGTTATGCATTTCAGTATGGTACAGATCATTATGGAACCATAATTTAATTATGTTACCGTAATTCCGTTACCAGGTGTTAATCCACTTCACTTCACTTACTGTAGTTCAATAACCAAAATAGATTTTTTTAAACTCAAGGTGTCATATCATAGCTGACACCCCGTTCTTTTTGCAGACATCTTGTAATCTTAATTCGGAGCATATACATGGAAATCGTGGTTGCATAAATCCTGAGGGAGATTTTGACAGAAATTCTGCTACCAAATTTGTTTCTGCACAGTGCTTCCAGTAAATGTGTTTTTGTAAAATTCTCAGTGGAAATTGTTCCAAGTAGTCTTTGTGCATAGAGTTGTATGGTTTGTTTAATTTTGCAATCAATGGTTTTTGTTTGGCATATTTTAAAAGTGAAAAATCTGAGTCTCAGCGTAATTCTGTTACTGTGGAATAGCCCTTCTCTACATAATCTATATCTGATTGTAGTCGTTTAAGTTTACACTAAAAACGTTTTACCATCCCGTAAATTATGTTTATTTATTTTATTTTTTACTGTTTTGACTTACTTTTCTATGCAGAAAAAGCACTGTACAGTAACTATGACAGGGTAACCATGTGTGCACCTAAATGCATGGCATGATAGGAGTAAAGCCTTTGAGTACAAGTAGCAACAGAGACATCCCCTCTACACAAGCACACATCACCCTATTTTCCATGAAGCTTTGAACAGTGCCTGGGGAATAATGCATAGAGGGATGGATTGTGACAGGCTGGTTCTCTCTAATCCTTCTCTCCCTATGTGTTTTGCTCTCCCTTCCTAGGCCCCATTATGGTCATAGTGCCATGGGCAAACGTTGCATTTTTGCCGATCGCAACTCAGTCAGAAGACATTAGCAATACCCCTCCTGGAAATGTTGGTTACTGCAGTTAAGTAGCCTAGCCTACCTGCACTTTACTCAAGCTAAAGGGAGTTTGACAGCTTGTTGGGCATAATTGCTGCTCTCCATTCAACATCTTCATTGTTGCATGTGTGTAGCACGTGTGAGTAGCCTAGGCTAGCCTAAAACCAGGCATGCATTAGCATAGATTCAGGAATTAAATTGTCCATCTATTAACTGAAAACCGAATCCCCAGCCCTGTAACATTGCATGGATCTTACCTGATAACTTTTCATTGTCAAAAGTTACAACTTGTGGTGTATTTTAGTGTAGGCGGCATCATGCGATAAGATTACAATCGGTCACATGCGCGGGAAGAAGAGGAACAGCACGAGACTGTTTTACTGACAGAACGGTTGTCTGTCCTGCCAGTCGAGATAGTTCGTGTCGGTTTGCTCTAGTTGTGTTTTTGAAATATCACATAGTGGCGACCCTCTTTGATATGATATATGTTTGGTAAACCTTTACAAGATTAAAGTTAGCAACGTACAAATGGTGAAGGTCTAAATGGGGCGCCATTTTGCCCGAAGTTATGTAAACTCGTTGACAACTTGACTGGCATTTTCTGCGCTGTGAAAAACGTGTAGGCTATTTACATCAACAAGTAAACTTGAGCAATAATGGACCAAGCAACCACAAGTCTAGTTCCAGAAGTGTTCCTCGTGATGAGGGCTCCAACAAAATGGTGAGTTCAGCAGTGACTTTAACAACACAAATATAAAGCATTATTGGAAATCCTAAATAATTCAAATGTGTCTACTAGTACAATGACTGAAGCAATTTAAAACAGCAACTACATAGTCACAGTTTCCTGTTCTTTTATAGGCCTATTACTGGATAGATGGATGACAAACTGACAACAATATTGGTGAATTGAGATAGCTTGCTTAGTTATCGCTTCACATGGCTACATTCAAATGATAGAGCATGGGATGAGTTGTAGCCTAGGCCTATTGAGGAAAAAAGTTGTCAACATGGTATAACAGCACTGTCATCATTTTCAGGAATATGCCCACTCACTTTACAAAGTAAGCCTATAGGCCTAATACAACTGAGTGATTGCACATGTTACAGTTGACATTGGCTTTATACTATTGGAGAGATTAAGAGGGCTACACATTTTGAGGTAATTGTCCTTGACTGGTGTTGAGCTGATTGCATGACTGGAGGTTAAAGTGATGATAGGATAGGAGGCCTAGCTGGTCATGAACTTCAAACTGATCCTACATGCCACCAAGCTCAAGGCAATGAGGTCAGGTGTCATGCTTAAAGTGGTTCAGAGGGTCGCAAAGTGTTTTCTGTGCCTCTGGGCATGGAGTACCTGGCTGTCACAAAGGGAAAGTCTGCTCTTAGACAGGTATGACATTTTGACCCCAGTGATGTAGACCTCCCACAGAGATAGCTGCAAAATATTCTAGCCACACATACTGATTGAATCAAAGGTTATTCAGCAGCTAAGGGAGTGGTGAAGCAAACCTTCATAAAAGACATATGGAGCAGAATCGCAACCTTCACAGAGGCTTTGCCCCTGTGAAAATAGCCTTGATAGATATGTCCTTAATTTCAACCGTTTTGCACTTTGTGGTGAAATCCCTTTGTCTCCTCTTCTTCGTGTCTGTGGTTTCTAGTGGCCCATATGCTCACATCGAGTTGCTTTTGATACTGAGAAAACCCCCAACCAGCAGTACTAATCCCCCACAGGGCCAGAGGAGGCCCCACAGTCACAGACCTGCCTAGGCATGCACCTGCCAAGCAGTTTCTGCTCCTCTGTCTACTCCCCTAGAGCGGATTCCCCCGGCATTCTGCCTCCCTCAGCCCATGCCCTGCTGCTTCTGTGCTCCTCTCCCACTTGGTTGAGACACATCGCTCATGGCTTCCAAGAAGCGAGGCAAAGCCGACCGGCTCAGCGTGATATACGCACAGCGCTGTGTGTGTGTGTGTGTGTGTGTGTGTGTGTGTGTGTGTGTGTGTGTGTGTGTGTGTGTGTGTGTGTGTGTGTGTGTGTGTGATATGCCTGGCACCCACAGGCTTCTCCTCAGATCTAAGACTGTCATTAGCACCTAGCCAAAGACAACCCTTGCTTTCATCTCGTCAGTCCATTACAGACCAAGTGAGGCTCATCCTTTACAAACAAAATAAAAGAGGACGCAGAGCCTCAGCGTGTAGTCTAAACACGCTAAGTCCACAAGAAAACCCTCCTGCGGTTAAGTAATTGACTTCATCAGACATCGCCTCCGAAACTGGTGCGTCAGTAGCAAACGTACCAGAAGGAGACGGGGCGAGCCGATTGGCTACGTGGTGCCAGGGATGGGCTCCACCGCGGCAGGCAGCTCCATGCAGGGCCAGGGCATCAACTCAGGTCCGCCCCAAAGCAGGTTGGGAGATTAATGGGCAGTAGCACAGCTGGCAGACTGTGTAATTACGCAACTTAGTCACTCAGTCACTCCAGACAGAGTGAAGTCAGCAACACTTGAACTCAGTGGCATTTCTGGGATTGGCCGATGAGTTTATAAGGTCTTCCCTCATGCCTGAGTAAACATGGCCTTAGATTACTGGATAACAGAAAAATATGGATAGATAAAAAATGACCGCTCTCTAATTACCAGCACATAAATCAGAGGTCTATTTTTGTGCAAGGGAACATGAAATGTTATGGAACTATTTATTCAGTTGATATCATTGGGATATTGTTATTGGGCAGACAATAAGTGTGTGTTTAAAATAACAAAACTCAGCATTGAAATGAGTTAGAGGTCTGAAGCCTGGGTGAATGCAGGTGAAATGACTTTAGCTTTACCGGGCATATTTTAATCTTTTGAGATAGGACTGCTCACTGCAATAGACTTTGAACTAGTCAATTGTCTTCCCTCCGTCTTTATTTAGTCCAGAAATTGCATGATATTTCTGAACATTATTGGTATGTTAGTGCAAGATGATCATGTGGCAGGCCAGGCAGTGATGACTGTTGACAGTCTCACATGTTCCATCAGCTTAGCTGCAGTACTAGCCAAGCCATTCAGCCTGCTGTCTCAGTGTGTAAGCCCCATTGGCAAGCAGTGAAACCTGGGAGCCTGCTGTAACAATGCTCACCTGTATTCCAAAGGAGATCAAAAAGCAAAAGTGTGAGGAAGGCGGTGGTGGTGGGGGGGTTGTGGCTGGGAGAGAAAGCAAAGCGTACATGAGCTGTGAACTTTTCCCTCTGACTTCAATGGCTTGGCTTTTGTGTTGGGTTGGCTCATCTTTCAGAGTCAGTGGCTGCCGTGATAGAGCTGCGCCCCGCGGCTGGCCTGAGGTCTTCCCGAGTGGCGCTCTGATCTGATCAGCACCGATTGTTCCCCATGATTCTCTCTCTCTCTCTCTCTCTCTCTCACACGCACAGTCTCTCTCACACATCCTCTCTTCCTGTCTGTGTATGCTGATGAAAAAAATCAATACAGTACAATATCATGAAACAGATAAGGATCATGAATGCTCTGTCTCTTGAGAGAAGCTACTGCTAAATTATAGTACTGTCAATTTAGCTTACAGGACTTAATATCTGCAGCAATGTGTTGTGGTGCATGGTGGATTGCGCCACTTCGCATAGGTAGGTAAGGGCATGTTTATAAAAGTGGCATACACTCGCAAATAAATAAACAATAAAACCTCAAAATCTCATAACTACCTTATGGCAAACATAGCATCTTTAAGAAGGTGCAGTTTTGTTTGAGCCTGTCATCACAGTAAGCATGTTAAAACATGGACATAGCAAACATCACCTTTTCCTCTCCTTCCCTTATCTAAGGGGAAAAAACAAGTAATTAAAATTAATTACCTTGATGAAACTATAATGGTTTCTGGCATCCCTGTCTGATCTGGGCTGTCTCGTTGTGGTGATTAATCCATGTTTAGGCACATCTTTGCCAGCACGCTGGTGAAGCACAAGGAGTTTCAGGAATGCCATATGTCCAATACGACACATGGCACAAACTTAACTGCACACACACACACACACACACACACACACACACACACACACACACACACACACACACACACACACACACACACACACACACACACACACACACACACACACACACACACACACACACACACACACACACACACACACACACACACACACACACCGCATATCAGAAATTAGGCTAATAACAGAGAATTGAGCATGTGTGTTTGTGTGTGTCTTATCTAGAGGAGAAACTAAGAGACAGATTAGTGTGTGTTATCTTTCAGATCATCAGGATCTGCGGGGGCCAACAAGAGGGAGCTCTTTGAAAAGTCAATACTAATAGGTCATATCCCTTTCTTGAAGAGGGGCTATTAGCTTCTGTAAGTGCAACTGCATTAAGCACTCATGCAGCCAATAAAACACTCACTGAGTCAACCCAACCCCCACAGAAAAACAATAATCAACCCCACCTACTGCAAAAGCAACTCTGAGCACAGAATATAAGTTTAATTTTGTATATCAACAGGCAATCTGCTTTCTTTCTTTGAACAATATGCCTCTGGAGGGTCTCCCTGGCATATATAACCCTCCCTGCCATTGAGGCAGTGAGTTCAGGGAGGGCCCTCTTTTCTCAATGGCAGCAGATCCTATAGATGGCTTCTCGTTAGAAAGCTGAATGGAGATACAGAGAGACTGACAGACTGTGTAGGGTAGGCGCTAGACTAGACAGTAATATACTGTAGGTCTGGATGGGCAGGTACATGACACACTCCCCCGTCCTTCCCTCTCTCTGTGTTGCAGGTCCCTAGCCTTGGGGCAGCAGTACTCGTCTCTGGGCTCCCAACCCATCCTGTGTGGCTCTATCCCCGGCCTGGTGCCCAAGCAGCTGCGCTTCTGTCGCAACTACATCGAGATCATGCCCAGTGTGGCCGAGGGCGTGAAGCTGGGCATCCAAGAGTGCCAGCACCAGTTTAGGGGGCGCCGCTGGAACTGCACCACCATCAAGGACAACCTGGCCATCTTCGGGCCCGTACTGGACAAAGGTAGGCCTCCTACTGTAACAGGACTGTTTGTATGAAGAATACAAATATACTCTTTCCTCTATACTGCCAGTGAGGTATTCATATGAGGGATGTAACTGAGATATCTTTGGGATATATGAATTACAGCCAAGTACCATATAAAACATACAAAAAAACACATTGATGTACAACAACCATGGAATTTGACTCCTCAGTAAAAGATGAGCTAATCTGACTTCAACAGGCGATTGCAGGTTCTATGAGGAAACTACTTTTTCTCATAGCGGTGATAAAAACATTAAAGGGACATATCAGCAGTAGTGGAAAAAGTACCCAATTTACTCATACTTGAGTAAAAGTAAAGATACCTTAATTTAAAAGGACTCAAGTAAAAGTGAAAGTCACCCAGTAAAATACTACTTGAGTAAAAGTCTAAAGTATTTGGTTTTAAATATACTTAAGTATCAAAATTAAATGTAATTGCTAAAATGTACTAAAGTATCAAAAGTAAAAGTATAAATCATTTCACGTTCCTTATATTAAGCAAACCAAACGGCACTATTTTCTTGTTGTTTTAAGTTACGGATAGCCTGGGGCACACTCCAACACTCAGACATCATTTACAAAAAAGCATTTGTGTTTGGTGAGTCTGCCAGATAAGAGGCAGTAGGGATGACCAGGGATGTTCTCTTTAAGTGCGTGAATTGAACAACTTTCCTGTCCTGCTAAGCATTCAAAGTGTAACAAGTACTTTTGAGTGTCAGGGAAAATGTATGGAGTAGAATGTACATTTATTTTCTTTAGGAATGTAAAAGTTGTCAAAAATATAAATAGTAAAGTAAAGTACAGATAACCCCAAAAACCTACTTAGGTATTATTTTAAAGTATCTTTACTTAAGTACTATACTGCATATCAGTGAGAAAATGGGAAACAAGGTGTGTAAACAAATGTGAGGTAAGTACCGTAAACTGACATAGGGATAGAAGAACCCATTGCTCTGCTGCTGAGCACTGCCTGTTCCACATGCTCCTACTGACAAATGACCCGCAGGGTAATTACAGTAATATACACCTTTCCTGACTGCAGTGAGAAAGGAGCGCTGGTACAAGCACTGACAGATTATTTGACGTCCATCCATCTCGCTACCTTCAACATCACATTTGTCTTTTGAATCTGTGTGTCTTCTTCCGAGCTTCCCAACCTTGTTGATGTTTTCACACATGAAAGTTAGTTAGTGTTGTAAATCTCTCAAGATTAGCTCACACAATTACAGTTGATACACAGTTGTCACAGTTAATACACTGGAGATCATCTGCCAGGCTTTTCACAGTGAATACTAATCATCAACGGTCTTAAGACTGACTGGGTGCTTTAAACAATCTGATACAAAAGCACAGAACGCACTAAGAAAACAGAACCTGGGGTGCCTTAAATACCTAATGATGAAGATGGGTCTTTGTGTTGCGGAATGAGGCTGCTGATTGGATATTAATTACCCTGCGTGTCAGAGGGAAAGGGATCTGGGCAGGAATGGGCAGTGTGAACCTCCATCTCTCTCCTAAAAATACATTTTAAAAAAGGGAGCGGGAAGGCCAAATGAGATTACATGCAATAGAAAGGGGCTGGAGGGCTCAGCTCAACCCCTACTGTGCCTGAAGACCAGTGCGCGCCTCACACAGCCCGGCTCCCACGGACGCCCCATTCACACGCCCTTTTGACTCTGTCATGAAAACAGGCTGAAAGGGAATCTCCCAACCTACCCTAGGCCGGCATGTTGGGGTGAGGTGGAAGGAAGGCAGGGGGTGCTGGCGAGGGAGGAGGGGCAGCCTGAGTCGGGAGTGACGGCATGGGGTTGACGAGGGAGGGGGTCCCAGACCAGGGTGGCTATACCCTTTCCCCCGCCACCTTAACCACTATGGTGTTTATGGTGGTGGCTACAGGCGGAAAATGGGGGGTTGAGGGTGCAAAGTGGCGGTGGTGGTGGTAGTGGAGGATGGGGTTTCAGGGTGGTGGCGGAGAGAGGGTGTTGGAGGGGGGGAGTTTAGGGATTGCCAACTCTGGGCAGAGCGGGGCTGCAGGGGCGCGAGTCGCTGGGCCCTTTGTGTGGGTAATCTAGTGTGACACAAGGGAAACAAAGGCGGATTGATGGGCCCAGCAGGTAGCAGGAGCAGCGCAGCCTTGGCTGACAGCCAGAGCTCCTGGGGCCCACAGCTCACAGGCCCCCGTTGTGGAGAGCCCAGCATGGCTTGCCAGGGCTAGCTGGGACACCCCCTCGCCTCTCAACCAGAGGTGTGTGCGATCCAATCAAACAAACATTGAGGTTTTAGCACAAAAATTACATTTTACCGCTGTTTACCTAGAATGAAGCACACTGGAAATCATTTTTGATTGTGGGCACTTTGGACAATGTCTTTAATCATGGTTTTGTGACCATATATTTACAAGATGTATTACCTGATTGGATATTGTGTGAGAAATGTTGTCATGTAGATAACAGGGGTGATGTTTAGTGTTAGTTCAGTAACTATATTACATTTCCACTTCCCAGGATTTCCCATCAGTGCAGTCATATGACCTCTCACCCTATTATAAACTGTGACTCTATTCAGCCATTCACATAAAGGTTTCAATCAAACAAAGGCTTAAATGCAAAAAATAACGTCATGAAAGGTTGAGCGCTAATTAACTTTATGAGCGCGTTAAATGTCCCCTAGCGACCGAAACAACAACTTTTTTCAATTATCTTTCTCTCTGTTTCATGCAAATTAACACTACAAAGACTTGTAGATCGCCTTACACTGTAGAATAACTAACTTCCCTGCAGGTGTTTAGTAGAGAACACTACTAACTGCAGTCAGTTTTAGAGGGGCTAGGCCTCCCTAAATGCTTTAACAGTGGCTCCATTGCAGAGTGGGCCCTCCCCATACCCTCTGTGTGTGTGTCCCTGCCGGTGTGTGTGCAGTGCGAGGTGGTGCAGTAGAGAAATGGGTAAGCCCTCAGCACACAGTAAGTGAGCTGCGATTGTGAAACAATGGTGTCTGGTTACATAATAAGTTGTTCCGTTCAAAGGAGGCGTAACTCCATCTCCAGCACAAACACGGAGCAAAGCAGACGCACTGCAAGGTTTCTACCTAGAGGCCCTGTGGGCTCTGACAGGGAGGAGGGGGGGGGGGGCATTCCTTAAATACTTTCCAATGCAAAACAGCACACCTCAGGGATGACAGAAGGTCATTGAGATCTCACTGAGCATTAGGCCCTTCTGACACCAGCCACAATATGGCGATGCCACAGCTAGGGGACATGTCTCATGTAGCCATCTCTACGACGCTTTCCAAAATCGGTAGAACCCCCCCCCCCCCCCCAACATAATTTATCGCTGATTTATTGTTACCGCAAAAAAAAATTTTTGTCAATTTATCGCAATATGGATTTTTGTCCATATCTCCTAGCTCTATGGTAGATGTTGAGATGATGAGAGTGAAGAGAATTTCACCCAGTGTTTTCTACACTGTTCATGGCCCAATGTTTTAAATCCTCTCAAGGACTTTTTTCCTGAAAAACATTATTCTTGCAGTACATTGTGTGTCAACCAAGTATTTATCGCTATGATATATGAATACCTGCTTGAAGGAGAAAAGCTGTGTTAATAGGTTTGTGCCCAAGGGTGTCATTTTTATTACCCCTGATGTATGGAAGTTGGCAGCAGTGAAGATTGCAGAAACTGTTTTGTTAAGAAGATAGTACTAAAGATTAATTGATTGAATTTACTCCTTCCTTTTTCTCGCTAGCCACCAGAGAGTCGGCGTTTGTCCACGCCATCGCCTCTGCGGGTGTGGCGTTTGCTGTAACGCGGTCCTGCGCTGAGGGCACGTCCACCATGTGTGGCTGTGATTCCCACCACAAGGGTCCCCCGGGGGAGGGCTGGAAGTGGGGCGGCTGCAGCGAGGACGCTGAGTTCGGGGTGCTGGTGTCCAGAGAGTTTGCTGATGCCAGAGAGAACCGGCCCGATGCACGCTCTGCTATGAACCGGCACAACAACGAGGCAGGACGCACGGTAAATAGGCCTACGCTGGCCTACACTGAGGATTTACTAGAATGGATATATTGATTATACATACTATACAACCTAAATATGTAATGTAAATACACATACAGTAGAAGTCGGAAGTTTACATGTTGGAGTCATTAAAGGTTTTCCACCACTCCACAAATTTCTTGTTAACAAACTATAGTTTTGGCAAGTCGGTTAGGACATCTACTTTGCATGACACAAGTAAGTTTTCCAACAATTGTTTACAGACAGATTATTTCACTTATAATTCACTGTATCATAATTCCAGTGGGTCAGAAGTTTACATGCACTAAGTTGACTGTGCCTTTAATAAACAGCTTGGAAAATTCCATAAAATGATGTCATGGCTTGAGAAGCTTCTGATAAGCTAATTGAAGGTATACCTGTGGATGTATTTCAAGGCCTACCTTCAAACGCAGTGCCTCTTTGCTTGACATCATGGTCAAATCAAAAGAAATCAGCCAAGACCTTTTTTTTTTGTAGACCTCCACAAGTCTAGTTCATCCTTAGGAGCAATTTCCAAATGCCTGAAGGTACCAAGTTCATCTGTACAAACAATAGTACGCAAGTTTAAACACCATGGGACCACGCAGCTGTCATACCGCTCAGGAAGGAGACGCGTTCTGTCTACTAGAGCTGAAATAACTTTGGTGTGAAAAGTGCAAATCAATCCCAGAACAACAGCATAGGACCTTGTGAAGATGCTGGAGGAAACGGGTACAGAAGTATCTATATCCACAGTAAAACGAGTCCTATATAAACATAACCTGAAAGGCCGCTCAGCAGGAAACCGCCATAAAAAAGCCAGTCTACGATTTGCAACTGCACATGGGGACAAAGATCGTACTTTTTGGAGAAATGTCCTCTGGTCTGATGAAACAAAAATAAAACTGTTTGGCCATAATGACCATTATTATGTTTGGAGGAAAAAGGGGGAGGCTTGCAAGCCGAAGAACACCATCCCAACCGTGAAGCACGGGGGTGGCCACATTATGTTGTGGGGGTGCTTTACTGCAGGAGCGACTGGTGCACTTCACAAAATAGATGGCATCATGATGGAAAATTATGTGGATATATTGAAGCAACATCTCAAGACATCAGTCAGGAAGTTAAAGCTTGGTTGCAAATGGGCCTTCCAAATGGACAATGACCTCAAGCATACTTCCAAAGTTGTGGCAAAATGGCTTAAGGACAACAAAGTCAAGGTATTGGAGTGGCCATCACAAAGGCCTGACCGCAATCCTATAGAACATTTGTGGGCAGAACTGAAAAAGCGTGTGCAAGCAATGAGGCCTACACACCTGACTCAGTTACACCAGCTCTGTCAGGAGGAATGGGCCAAAATTCACTCACCTTATTGTGGGAAGCTTGTGGAAGGCTACCTGAAATGTTTGACGCATGTTAAACTATTTAAAGGTAATGCTACCAAATACTAATTAAGTGTATGTAAACTTCTGGCTCACTGGGAATGTGATGAAAGAAAATAAAAGCTGAAATAAATAATTCTCCACTATTATTTTGACATTTCACATTCTTAAAAAAGTGCTGATCCTAACTGACCTAAGACAGGGAATTATTTTCTAGGATTAAATGTCAGGATTTGTGAAAAACTGAGTTTAAATGTATTTGGCTAAGGTGCATGTAAACTTCCAACTTCAACTGTACATAACACTGTTTACTACACAGCCAAGCAGGATGCAGTGGATATACTTTAATACACACCACTACATAATGATATGTAATGATACTACATAATGATACTGGACACACCCAGCCTTGTAGCTGAATAAAGGTAAAAAGACAATGAACAAAGATTTACTTTTTTGGCAACAGGATGGAATTATCCACAGTAAACGTTACAGTACCAGATTACTAATTCTGTGACAGGACAGATTTCGGTATTTGACTTCAATTCAGTCCACATTTCTGTGAGTTTCCGCTTGAAAAGTAGCACTTCATCTTGAAAGACTGGGTAATTATCTGATATAAAAAAGTTGCCCCTGCCTTTCATGCCTCACATCACATCCGAAATTCCCTGACAGACAAATAACCTGAGTTAGTTGAGGGGGAAGAGAAGGGAATCAGTCTGGACTTAAACCATCACTCGTTGCTGTCATTGCTCAGTGAAATATCTGGCGAGCTACTACTCACCAGCACGCTGAGGGGCAATTGGAGAGACCACACGGCAACAAGGCAGCCTTTTGATCTGACTAGACAGGAGCAGGGAGCCCACAGGAGCTGCAAAACGGCAGGCAGCCCTGTCACAACCCCTCTCCCTCTCTCCATCACCCTGATCCTAGTCGCCCCACCTGGCACTCTCACACTCCATTGTTTCCCCCTAGGGCCCCTGGGAGATGCCAGGGGCCAGACGAGCCCAGGACATGATGTCAGAACTAAGAACCCCTCCACCCCTCATCGCCCCCACTCCCCTCTCGCCCAAAGGTGCCACAAGCACCTGCCTTCCGGTGCAGGTGGGGGAATTCTGCAGCTAAATATAGCCAGAGAATTAAAGCTAAGCAAATCTAAACAAAGGCTAAGAGAGCCGGTGGCGTTGCTCAGGTGAGTGCAGTGACTTCTGAGGGAATTAGCTGCTGCACACTGCAAAGGCCTGCCTCTGTTTCACAGCTGCCTGAACTACACCTGAAGACTCAGCCAAGTAGCATGTTGTTCTCAACCTACAAGTCGGTCGTCACTAGCCAGGTTATTGGTAAGAGTAGTTAATCAAATGGACTTTCCGGTAGTAGACTGACAAGCTACCAATCGATATCACATTTACACTGTGCTGAAAGAAAACCGGATTATTCTATCAGTTTCTGAACTGTTTCCTTCTCCCTATTTCTCTTTTTTTCCCAGACCATCCTGGACCACATGCACCTTCGCTGTAAATGCCATGGCCTGTCTGGAAGCTGCGAGGTGAAAACGTGCTGGTGGGCACAGCCCGACTTCCGCATGCTGGGTGACTACCTGAAAGACAAGTATGACAGCGCCTCGGAGATGGTGGTGGAGAAGCACCGAGAGTCGCGTGGCTGGGTGGAGACGCTGCGCGCCAAGTATGCCTTCTTCAAACACCCCACGGAGCGTGACATGGTCTACTACGAGGGCTCGCCCAACTTCTGCGAGCCCAACCAGGAGACGGGCTCGTTCGGCACCCGCGACCGTGCCTGCAACTTGTCCTCGCACGGCATCGAGGGCTGTGACCTGCTCTGCTGCGGCAGGGGCCACAACACCCGGACTGAGAAGCGAAAGGAGAAGTGCCACTGCATCTTCCACTGGTGCTGCTACGTCAGCTGCCAGGAGTGTGTGCGTGTCTACGACGTACACACATGCAAGTGAGAGCCTGTGCCCTCGCTCGGACAGACGGACAGAATGATGGACCATAGCGCCCATCGCAGACACACAAACACACACACTGCAGTCCTTGCGTATATACAGACAGACAGGCACCAATGAGGAATGGCACTTTGTACTGGAACTCTATTCTTCTGCACCCTTGTAATAAAAAAAAAACATATCCTTCTTCCAAGCCCTGCATCCTCCTTCTCTATTTGAGTAGGTAGTTCCACGAACGGACATATGGGAGGGCCCATTTCCTTTGGAACAAGCTGTCAGTTTGACCTGTTCCCATTCCTGCACCATTGGGCCATGACCCCTTCTTTATTTATTTCCCCCACACACGGCTGTGCAGTAACCGATGACTTTCCAGACCGTTGCTATCGAATTGACATATTTTTAACTCACACCTGATTCCACCAGTCAATCACCTGGCTGGCCGACTATTGATAAATAAACCAACTCTCCAACAGTACTAAACACACAGCAACAACCCAGGAACCTACCATTTTAACTACTGAACCCACTGAGTGGCTGTTACTGGACCCTTCCCTCCTAAACTAAACTACTGAGCTGATGAAATCTCCTCTTTCCCAACCCCTGCACACTGTACTGATACTGAACTACAGCTGTCGCCTGGCTGGGATGCCTGATGCCTGGAAGATATGCTAGAGCCTGATTTTATAGCCCCACATTTCTGAAATATTAGCAATGGGCCAGGACTGGAGGTGGTATGCAGGAGGGGACATGTGCAGGAAACAAACACACTCGTTTCCACTAACGAACATTTCTGCACGTATGTACTATTCAGCTGAACAAGAACTGTCTAGAGGTAGTGAAACGTTGGCTATTGCTATTTATGAGAGAAAATGCATTCTTCTTGTCTTAACCAGTTACATTCTAACATACAGTAACACAACTGAGATTGTTCATCTCATTCAGATCAGAGACGTTTCGCTGTAATTTCCCCTTGAGTATGAAACAAGACAGATTTACAGTATTTGAGGAAATTATAATGAATTATAAACTGGGTGGTTTGAAGCCCTGAATGCTGATTGGCTGAAAGCCATGGTATATCAGACCGTATACCACGTGTACGACGAAACATGTATTTTTACTGCTCTAATTATGTTAGTAACCAGTTTATAATAGCAATAAGTAACCTCTGGGGTTTGTGATATATGGCCAATATACCACGGCTAAGGGCTGTGTCCAGGCACTCCGCGTTGCGTCGTACATAAGAACAGCCATTTGCCGTGGTATATTAGCCATATCCCACACCCCTCGGGCCTCATTGCTTAAATGTCATATAGAACAAAACTTTCACAACAAACAGGTAGGGTTCAGGTATAAGAGACTTTATTGGATTCATTCGTCATCAGTTTATTTTGCACTTGCAATAGGCCTAATGCTAATGAATTATTATACTCATAGCAGTCATACTACGACAATGAGATCATTTATCCAACACACTGACATTTCATTATGTTCCTCATAATACTGTGAAGTCCTTGTCTAAGCTAAACCCTTCTCTCACCAGTGAAATGTGATGACAAGTGGAGACCAGAGGGGAGAGAGCAGAAAGTGTCCTAATAGTCTTCAATAGGCCTCTTTCCTCATCTCCTTCCCTGGATTGCCACTGATGTGAAATGTCTTGACAATAGAAGCAATATGGTGGAATCCTGTTCAGAGATTTGAAGTATCTGTGGGAAACAAATTAAGGAGACAAGGGTAGGGGGGGTTACTTAGTGTTTTGGTACACAGCCAATGTGAGTGAAGGTGAATGTGTGTTTGTGCTGCTTCCAATGACGGGTGTTAGGGTTAGAGGGACGGCAGGCAGGCATGCTGGCTTCACAAAAGTGGAACCTGTGAGAGGTTTCCACACAACATGTTCTGACAGTCCTACATGCTTCCTATTCATTATATTTAACAACAAAAATACAACTTACCTAGGTAGTGTAGACTCCTCCCTTTGTGACATAGCTTAGTATCTGCGTCACCCTCAAAGGCTCTCCCTACACGGGCCCTTTCTGTGTTCAGTTCCTTCCTTTCCTCACCGCTACATCCAAAGTTTTGTACAAAGGTTTTAAAGTTAATAATTCCCTTTTTATTTTATAATCTGAAAATGTTATGTTTTTATAAATATAATTTATTATACAATGTATATATCTGTATGACTGAACTAAGATTATATATTTGAAGAACAAATGATTGGCTCATGCTTTTGCTTCTTAGACAGAGGTACTTTTCTAATCATTGCAGTTTGTGGGCATCGATACCTCTACGTTTCCTTACCAAATCATGTATATGGGCATTGCACATAACACTACTGAACTAATTTCTTACATGGCAAGCCGTGATGGTGTTCCCAACTGTGATAGTTATCCATCATACAATCCTTTCAATACTATAAATCAGAATGTCAATCTGCTCTAGGACACATCTGTGAAATGTCTCATTTGTCTCGGCCCATCTCATTTCCCCTTGATAATAGGTGAATGACAAGTAAATTACCACTGCATCTGCAGCATCAATCAATAATACACATATTTATAAAAATGTTCAGAAGAGTACTGTACCAAATCTTCATTAATACAATTTCAACTTGCCATAAAAACGTTTCTTACAGATTTTGGACAAAAGGCGCACTGGTCACAGCAAATAATATATAGATCTGGTCAATATAGATATATACACTCAGTGGCCGATTTATTAGGTACATTACCCATTCACAAAAATGGTTAGCTCCTACAGACACGTGGCCAAGCTTGCTATATAAAGCAGGCAGACCGGCATCGAGGCATTCAGTTATTGTTCCATTTAACGTTAGAATGGGCAAAACGAGTGATCTAAGCGACTTTGATGAAAGGTCGAAGGAGAATGGCAAGAATCGTGCAAGCTAACAGGTGGGTCCATGGCCCCATCCTGCTTGTTTACAACGGTACAGGCTGGTGGTGGGTACGTAATGGTGTGGGGAATGTCTTCCTGGCAAACATTAGGTCCCTTGATAGCAATTGAGCTATGTTTCCATGCCCCAAAGAATTCAGGCGGTTCTGGAGGCAAAAGGGGGGTCTGACCCGGCACTGGATGGTGTACCTAATAAACAAGTACTTGGTACTTGTGATTATCTGGGGGGAAAATAACTGCATACTGTAGCTACTGTATGTAAATGGAAGTTTGTTAGGCATGCACACAAATGGGGTGAGAGGTGGTGCAATAGTGTCTAATATCGACATTATCCTTCTATTTTAGGGGGCAAACACTCAATAGAGTACCACAGTATGAGTCAAAATACGAACAGCCCAGTACATCACGGGGGACAAGCTTCCTGCCATCCAGGACCTCTATACCAGGCAGTGTCAGAGGATTGCCCTAAAAATGGTCAAAGACTCCAGCCACCCTAGTCATAGACTGTTCTCTCTGCTACCGCACGGCAAGCAATACCGGAGCGCCAAGTCTAGGACTAAGAGGCTTCTACCCCCAAGCCATATGACTCCTGAACACCTAATCAAGTGGCTACCCAGATTATTTGCTCTTTAATTACTTGTTACTTTTATTTCTTATTCTTATCCGTGTTTTTATAAACTGCATTGTTGGTTAGGGGCTCGTAAGTAAGCATTTCACCGTAAGGTCTACACCTGTTGCATTCGGCGCATGTAACTAATACAATTCGATACCCATTAAACCTAGAGGTCAAACAGGGAAATGGTTCTAGAAACACAAAAAATTAGGGGTGTGTTTCGTGTAGGCTTAACCTGGTGTGACGTTTTGATAATTGTGACTGTCATCAATATATTTACCTGTATTTACCTCCCCCCAAAATGAAATGCCAATTAGCAGCTAATGTGGCTATCTTGAAGAACTAAATGTGCCATGATGATCTGGACGAGATATACTGGGGTGGCGGGGTAGCCTAGTGGTTAGGGCATTGGACTAGTAACCGGAAGGTTGCAAGTTCAAATCCCCAAGCTGACAAGGTACAAATCTGTCGTTCTGCCCCTGAACAGGCAGGCCGTCATTGAAAATAAGAATTTGTTCTTTAAATAAAGGTCATTAAAAAAAATAAACGCAACAATTAATGGTTTTACTGAGTTACAATTTTAACAAATTCATCAGGCCCTAATGTATGGAATTCACAACTGCACATAGGCCCACCCACTTGGAAGCAGACAATTTCCCCACAAAAGGGATTTATTACAGCCAGAAATACTTCTCAGCTGTCCGGGTGGCTGGTCTCAGACGATCCCCCAGGTGAAGAAACTGGATGTGGAGGTCCTGGCCTGGAGTGGTTACGATGTGGTCTGTGGTTGTGAGGCCAGTTGGGTGTACTGCCAAATTCTCTAAAACGACATTGATGAACATTAACCGCTCTGGTGGACATTCCTGAAGCCAGCATGTCAATTGCACGCTCCCTCAAAACTTGAGATATCTGTAGCATTGTGTTGTGACAAAACGGAACATTTTAGATTGGTCAGTTATTGTACCCAGCACAGAAATAAGCTTTTTGTGCATATGGAACATTTCTGTGATCTTTTATTTCAGCTCATGAAACATGGGACCAAACACTTACATTTCTTTAAATGGACAATTCTGTAAACTGTCTTATGCACGTTGACCCAATACCTGTTAACAAACGTACCTGCTAGAGGTGACGTGCAGGAGCTTGCAGGGATTTGAAGTTTTGTGTGATATCTACTTTGATGCTAATTAGCATTTTTTGAATCAGAGTGAATAGAGCCAAAAATATTGAGATGAACATGTTTATCAAAAAGTCACACCAGGGTAAACCTACACAAAACACGATCCTTATTTGAAGTGTTTCTAAAATGCAAAGGCATGCCAGAGGGTCTCCAGAGATCCTTCATAGAGAACAGCACAATGCAGAAAAACAACAACCGGTCAACAGTATCATGTGTGTTCGCACACGTGTGTCTGTGAGTGGTTGGGGAGAGGTTTCCTTCTAAAATGGTCTGGGTCTGAAAATGTATCACTTTTTCCAGTTACTAGCTAATCAATATTAGTAACATTATTATTCATTCATAACAATTATTCACAAAACAGACTGCTGTGATACTTTGGTCCTATTAGGTTTTGTGTGAGTAGAGTTAAGAGTAAGGCTTGGAACCATCACTTCCCGGAATGATTATAAAATCTAAGCACATAATATATTAGAGCACACACAATACATGCCGCAATTAATCAGTTTCACCATCATGTTGCGCATATTCAGCATATGATGCATTTATAGAGAAGTTTGACTGGTCAGTTATGCATACAATTTGAAAATTGCTTTGTCAAATGCATCAAGCCCAATGTTGGAGTTGTATCAAACTCAAATAGGTCATCATATACACAGAGTACAAAACATTATAAACACCTGCTCTTTCCATGACAGACTGACCAGGTGAAAGCAAGGATCCCTCAAAATTAGTGTAGATGAAGGAGAGGCGACAGGTTAAAGAAGGATTTGGGACAGCCTTGAGACAGACATTTGAGAAATGGATTGTGTAGATGCCCATTCACCCTCTGAATGGCACAAGACTAAATATTTAAGTGCCTTTAGACGGGGTATGGTAGTAGATGCCAGGCACACTGGTTTGAGTGTGTCAAGAACTGCAACGTTGCTGTTTTTTGTTGTTGTTGCTCAACAGTTTCCCATGTGTATCAAGAATAGGTCCCCCACCCAAAGGACAGCCAGAAAACTTGACAACAGTGGGAAGCATTGGAGTCAACATGGGCCAGAATCCCTGTGGAACGCTTTCGACACTTATTTCCACGCGCCAACGAATTTAGGCTGTTCTGAGGGCAAAAGGGAGTGCAACTCAATATTAGGAAGGTGTTCTTAATGGTTCATACACTCAGTGTAAATGGTTTTGCATACACTTTTCTCATGTTTAGTTATAAACATACATTTGATTTTTATACATAAAATCCCCTGGAGAGCTAGCAGCACAAATCACAACACTTTGGATGCATCTCAAATGGCACACTATTCCTTATACAGTGCACTTCTTTTGACCAGGGCCCATAGACATCTGGTCAGAACCTAGTGTACTATACAGGGAATAGAGTGTCATTTGAATCACAACACTTTGCCTTCAGAAATAACAATTACAGACTTAGTTTACACACACAGAGAAATAGTGCTGATGAGGAAGGAGGACGATGCAGGTCGATCGAGTTGCCCTGGAAACACACGGTACAGCGATTTACGCGGCGAGCGTTTGCGATGGCCAGATTAGGTCGGAGATATATAATCTCTCGCTCACTCCATCTTGCCGGCCGCATACGGGCTTCCACTCCTCGCCCACTGAGGGTAAAAGACAGAATAAAAAAAGTGGGAGGAGTTAGAAGAGCAGGAAGGAAGATAGAATCTGCTAATTTTGTTCCAAACCCACTCTAACACGCCCCTGCTCTACCCTCTGTTCAAGCACTTACTGTGAGAGGCAGCTACTGCTGGGCAATGCAGCTCCACCATTGGCTTAAATGGCTATGTGCTTGTCAGAACCCAGCCTGTGGGGAGGGAAGGAAATATATATGGATTAAACAGTCAACCAACTACACAAGAATTAGCTGGTGTGAGATTGGGGACAGAACAGAATAGTGCTCTACTTACGCTCCCTGTTCTCTCAGCAGGGTCAAGAACTTACTAACTCGGTATTCGGGATCCATCTGGAAGACACACACGTTAGCTCTCTGTGCATATGTCCATACACTGGCCTACATAGCCTCCTTTCCTATAAACGTGTCGAAAAGTACAGGCCCGGGGCCAGCACAGCAAACGTTCAACGTCTGTAATTGTCTGGGAAGGTGTGAGTGAGGGGCTCACAGAAACAATGTTACGTAACAATGCAGATATGTGGTAGCATTCAAATATGGTCGTCTTCTCAGTTTATGACGGAGATATAGACTCAGTGCACAGTTTATTAGGTACACCACCCTGTTCACAAACATTTTTCACGTGGCTGTGGCTTGCTATATAAAGCATGCAGACAGGCATGGAGGCATTCAGTTTTGCCCATACAGTTAGAATGGGAAAAAGCGAGTGACCTAAGCGACTGAGCATGGTATTATGGTCGGTGCCAGACAAGCCAGATCCAGTATCTCAGAAACAGTCGTCCGACTGGGCTTTTCACGCACAACAGTGTCTAGGGTTTACCGAGAATGGTGCGACAAACAAAAAACATCCAGTCAGCGGCAGTCCTGTGGGTGTGCGTGTGTGTAACCTTTATTAAACTAGGCAAGTCGGTTAAGAATTTGTTCTTAACTGACTTGCCTATTTAATATGACTGCCTACCACGGCCAAACCCAGACGACGCTGGGCCAATTGTGCGCCGCCCTATGGGACTCCCAATCACGGTCGGATGTGAAACAGCCTGGATCCAAACCAGGGACTGTAGTGACACCTCTTGCACTGAGATGCAGTATCTTAGACCGCTGCGCCACTCGGGAGGGTGAAAACAGCTCATTGATGAAAGAGGTCGAAGGAGAATGGCAAGAATTGTGCAAACTAACAGGCGGCCCACAAACAGGCAAATAACGGTGCAGTACAACAGTGGTGTGCAGAACGGCATCTCAGAACTCACAACCTGTTGGTCCTTGTCACGGATGGGTTATTGCAGCAGACGACCACACCGGTTTCCAATCCTATCAGCTAAAAACAGTGGGTACGCGATCACCAACACTGGACATCCCCTGGAATCCCAGTTCCTGCTACGTCATGCTGATGGCAGTCATGATATGGCGTAATCCTGCCTGGTGTCAACGGTACAGGCTGGTGAAAGTGGTGTAATGGTGTGGAGAATGTTTTCCTGGCACACGTTAGGTCCCTTGTTACCAACTGAGCAATGTTTCCATGCACCAAAGAATTCAGGCTGTTCTGGAGGGGGGTCCGACCCGGTACTAGATGGGTGTACCTAATAAACTGGCCTCTGAGTGTATATGATTGATT
Organism: Oncorhynchus gorbuscha; assembly: GCF_021184085.1. Lineage (NCBI taxonomy): Eukaryota > Metazoa > Chordata > Actinopteri > Salmoniformes > Salmonidae > Oncorhynchus > Oncorhynchus gorbuscha. The sequence goes on from NC_060183.1 coordinate 20,841,398, forward strand.
TGGACTGAACACGATTAACTGTGTTACATAAAATATGTGGAATTTCAGACATGACCTCGAGTTCATGCTTTTCTATAGAGGAAACAGGATTTGAAGATGTGTGTGTATCATGTGTGTGTGTGTGTGTGTGTGTGTGTGTGTGTGTGTGTGTGTGTGTGTGTGTGTCACGTCGGTTGGAGCAGGGCGTCTGTGTGCAGCATGTCTCGGCAGACACTCGTTCATACTTCTCCTGGATGGAGGGAGGGAGCAGTGCGTGTGTGTGCATGTGTGTGTGTCGGTGTGCCAACTCAACATGGCTGCATTAGTGCATACCACAGCAATTAGCCTACACGGCATTCAGCAGCCACATGGACAAGCGACCAGAGACCATACAACCAAGCACACCACAGCCACATACCGTAAACTACGGTTACTACTATACAGTAGTAACACTCGCACTGGATTTTTACACCCTGGTCCTTGGGAACCACATCTGATTCAACCAATTCAAGTCATCTTCCAGCCCTTGATTAGCTGAATCCCTCTATGAGGAAGTTTCTGGACGGGGCCTAAGAGAGTAACGACCCTCACAACAGTAGATAAGACATTTCCAAGGTGCGATGTGGTCTTTATGTGTGGCATCCCTCTACTAGTCAGAGCATGTGAACACATAAGACAGGGAAGTATGCGGAGAATGATCGGGAACTATAGCGATGACATTTTTGGGGCTCACCACAAAAATCACTGTTGAATCCAAACTGGTTTTAATGAAAGGTCGTAATTAACAGCAGGTTGTTTTGACTGAAACCAGACGAGATTCCATCTGTGACTCCCAAGACTGTGGTTGTCTAGGCCCGGGGTTCTCCAACTCACACTCTGGGAGAGCTAAAGGGTGTGTGTAGGCTTTTGTTCCAGCCCAGCAGTAACACATCTTAACCCGCTAATCGTGGTACAGATTGAAGAAGGCCACGGTTAGGTGATAATTTGATGGTTAGTGCTGGGCTGGAATAAAAACGTGTCACCTAAACCGGGGCTTTGTCTCTGTCACCTGCACCGCCATCTCGATGACCATCGTCAGCTTCTTGATGCCGATCCACACCGCCTGGCTCTTCACAGCCTTGGCAATGGCTGCCCGCTCTTTCTCCTGGAAACTCCCCAGCATCTACAGCAGACACAGAAGCAGTTTAAAAGCTCACGCAACAAATCCATCACTACTTATCACAACTTTAAAACCGGAGAGCGAGGAACATCCATTTCTGTGTGTGTGTGTGTTTGTGTGTCTACCTCCAGGGCTTCAACCAGCTGCTCTCCTCTAGAGATGTTGGGGATGTGGATGGTGGTACTGAAGGCGTCCAGCATCTCCATCTCCTGCAGCACGTCCTTCCTGCTGGTGGTGCCAATGATCAGCAGCTTACGGCCCTGTGAGTGTGTGTGTGGGGGGGGGGGCACACACATGATGGAGAATGAAATTAAGCTCAGTGCCAGACAGGGCATCCTGTACCATATCATGTACGGAGGTGTATCAAACACATTTCAAAACGGCGTGCTTCACATCATCAACATCAATGGGTTGTAAAAGGTGGGGTCCCTACTGCCTAATATGAGCCTTGTGGATTTTTATCAACCTTTTGCATTTTTATCAAGCTTGATTCTGGTCAGTCTGTCAGTCTCTCCACGGTCAACCACCTCTACATAGCTGCTTAAGTCTAGGTGACTCTGAATCAGGAAAGTGGATAGTTTCTTTCCCCAGGAGGCCCTAGTCGCTCGTTCGGGGCCAGAGGAGAGGAGGATTATGGGCTGTCCCCCCCCCCATTGTGCGGAGGGGGTGTGCCCATGCATGCAGATGAGGTACCACACAGGCGGCGGTGCTGCCAGGTTGTCCCCCCACCCCCCCGGCTCTCTCACAGAGCCCATTCTCTTCTGTTGTCCCCCCCCCCCCCCTCGAGGCAAGGCCTCCCCTGGCCTCACCCGGGCCGGGCACCCCGCTGGGCCTGGAGCTTCACAAGCCTGGAGAAGCAGCCCCGGCTCCCATTCACACCCAGCACAACAGCCTGCCTGGACCAATACATTATCATACTCATTGACAAACGTTCACAGCTGAACGTAGGCCTACAGCCTTAAATGTGGTAGTGTCTTACATTCAGGAGATATAGCTCCTGCACACAGAAACACAGGGGTAAAGATGTATACTGTCCCACAACTAGGATACACTTTGATTCACTCTGCATGGAAATGACTTGCATTACTGGGGGCATCAGTACGATCTGCTGACATCTGTCTGTCACTGGCAAAATAACGACTAGAGCATACACAGAAACATTTAAATGCTAAGACTAAACACACACACACACACAAGTAAGTGCCAAAGTTCACAGAATACTGACTTTGGGAGGGGGTTTCTTGAGGAGAACCAGCAGAGCTTGAAGGACCAGGTTTGAGAAACGAGGGCCAATCGGGACATAGTCTGAGAACAAGGACACCAAAGCACAAAGAGAGAACGAGAATTTTGAATAAATATTCCGACCTCGTGATTCAATGATCTGTGGACTTTTACCATCAAAGTGATGCTTGGGTTGAAAATATAAGAGCATGGTTTTCCAACTCATTGTTCTTTAAAAAGGTCTGTATCCTAAGCAAACTGCCCAGTGTTTACTGTATGTTACAACCCTGAACTTAGGATACTTAAAAAAGAAACGAAAAGGAGAACAGTGTAACCACAATGCAAGCAGGACCTTACCCAGCAAGCGTTCAATGTCGTCCACCACTACACAGCTCAGCTGGGACTTGTAGGCATCGTCAAATATCTGGAACAATGAGGGTTAAGGGTGGTCAAGACACAGGTACTGACACGTGTGTGTGTGTGTGTGTGTGTGTGTGTGTGTGTGTGTGTGTGTGTGTGTGTGTGTGTGTGTGTGTGTGTGTGTGTGTGTGTGTGTGTGTGTGTGTGTGTGTGTGTGTGTGTGTGTGTGTGTGTGTGTGTGTGTGTGTGTGTGTGAAACCCTTTCCTCACCTTCTTGATGGCCTGGCACTTAGCGATTTCGGAGTGACCGATCATCTTGTCAGGAGAACAGATCTTTATAAAGGGAAACTGGGATTCCTCTGCGATCTTAGCAGCTAGGGCCGTCTTTCCACTGTTGGGGGGACCTAGGAGAGAGAGAAAACAGGATACTATATATACCGCTATCCTGTATTTTGAACCAAAGGAAGTCTTAATGATAATATGACTATTTGAATAAATATTTGCATTTATCAGTATGCTTAAATATATCTTTCAGCTCTTATAATGCCAAACGTTGGAAAATGTCGTTCTTTTATACATCTTCATTTTACCATCTTCATGCTGGTGTCCCGTTTAGCAGTAAAGGGGTAAAAAGTAATATATACTATAGATACTATACATGTGTTGCAATGTTCTATAGATGTGTTGCAAGGTTCTATAGTATATTCTATACATGTGTTGCAATGTTCTATAGATGTGTTACAATGTTCTATAGTATATTCTATACATGTGTTGCAATGTTCTATAGATGTGTTGCAATGTTCTATAGTATATTCTATACATGTGTTGCAATGTTCTATAGATGTGTTGCAATGTTCTATAGTATATTCTATAGATGTGTTACAAGGTTCTATAGTATATTCTATAGATGTGTTACAAGGTTCTATAGTATATTCTATAGATGTGTTACAAGGTTCTATAGTATATTCTATAGATATGTTACAAGGTTCTATAGCATATTCTATAGACGTGTTACAAGGTTCTATAGTATATTCTATAGATATGTTCCAAGGTTCTATAGTATATTCTAGAGATGTGTTACAATGTTCTATGGTATATTCTATAGATGTGTTACAATGTTCTATAGTATATTCTATACATGTGTTGCAATGTTCTATAGATGTGTTACAATGTTCTATAGTATATTCTATAGATGTGTTGCAATGTTCTATAGTATATTCTATAGACGTGTTACAAGGTTCTATAGTATATTCTATAGATGTGTTACAAGGTTCTATAGTATATTCTATAGATGTGTTACAAGGTTCTATAGTATATTCTATAGACGTGTTACAAGGTTCTATAGTATATTCTATAGATGTGTTACAAGGTTCTATAGTATATTCTATAGACGTGTTACAAGGTTCTATAGTATATTCTATAGACGTGTTACAAGGTTCTATAGTATATTCTATAGACGTGTTACAAGGTTCTATAGTATATTCTATAGAGTTACAATGTTCTGTGTTATTCAGATGTGTTAATGTTCTATAGTATATTCTATAGATGTGTTACAATGTTCTATAGTATATTCTATAGATGTGTTACAAGGTTCTATAGTATATTCTATAGATGTGTTAAGGTTCTATAGTATATTCTATAGATGTGTTATTCTATAGATGTGTTACAAGGTTCTATATTATATTCTATAGTAGATATTCTATAGATGTGTTCCAAGGTTCTATAGTATATTCTATAGATGTGTTATTCAAGGTTCTATAGTTCTATAGTTCTATAGCATATTCTATAGACGTAGTTATTCAGATGTGTTCTATAGTATATTCTATAGACAATGTTCTATAGTTACAAGGTTCTATAGTATATTCTATAGATGTGTTACAAGGTTCTATAGTATATTCTATAGACGTGTTACAAGGTTCTATAGTATATTCTATAGAGAGGTTCGTAGTTATTCTATAAGGTTCTATAGTATATTCTATAGAGGTTCGTGTTATTCTATAGAAGTTATGTAGTTCTATAGTATATTCTATAGATGTGTTATTCTATAGATGTGTTCCAATGTTCTATAGTATATTCTATAGACGTGTTCCAAGGTTCTATAGTATATTCTATAGATGTGTTCCAAGGTTCTATAGTATATTCTATAGATGTGTTACAAGGTTCTATAGTATATTCTATAGACGTGTTACAAGGTTCTATAGTATATTCTATAGACGTGTTCCAAGGTTCTATAGTATATTCTATAGATGTGTTACAATGTTCTGTAGTATATTCTATAGATGTGTTACAATGTTCTATAGTATATTCTATAGATGTGTTCCAAGGTTCTGTAGTATATTCTATAGATGTGTTACAAGGTTCTATAGTATATAGTATGTTCAAGGTTCTATAGTATATTCTATAGATGTGTTAATGTTCTATGGTATATTCTATAGATGTGTTACAATGTTCTGTAGTATATTCTATAGATGTGTTACAAGGTTCTATAGTATATTCTATAGATGTGTTACAAGGTTCTATAGTATATTCTATAGATGTGTTACAAGGTTCTATAGTATATTCTATAGATGTGTTACAAGGTTCTATAGTATATTCTATAGACGTGTTACAAGGTTCTATAGTATATTCTATAGACGTGTTCCAAGGTTCTATAGTATATTCTATAGACGTGTTCCAAGGTTCTATAGTATATTCTATAGACGTGTTCCAAGGTTCTATAGTATATTCTATAGACGTGTTCCAAGGTTCTATAGTATATTCTATAGATGTGTTACAAGGTTCTATAGTGTTATTCTAGTATAGAGATGTGTTACAATGTTCTATGGTATATTCTATAGATGTGTTACAATGTTCTATAGTATATTCTATAGATGTGTTCCAAGGTTCTGTAGTATATTCTATAGATGTGTTACAAGGTTCTATAGTATATTCTAGAGATGTGTTACAATGTTCTATGGTATATTCTATAGATGTGTTACAATGTTCTATAGTATATTCTAGAGATGTGTTACAATGTTCTATGGTATATTCTATAGATGTGTTACAATGTTCTATAGTATATTCTATACAATGTTCTATTCTAGATGTGTTGCAATGTTCTATAGATGTGTTGCAATGTTCTATAGTATATTCTATAGATGTGTTACAAGGTTCTATAGTATATTCTATAGATGTGTTCCAAGGTTCTATGGTATATTCTATAGATGTGTTACAATGTTCTATAGTATATTCTATACATGTGTTGCAATGTTCTATAGATGTGTTGCAATATTCTATAGATGTGTTCCAAGGTTCTATAGTATATTCTATGATGTGTTACAAGGTTCTATAGTATATTCTATAGACGTGTTACAAGGTTCTATAGTATATTCTATAGACGTGTTCCAAGGTTCTATAGTATATTCTATAGATGTGTTACAATGTTCTGTAGTATATTCTATAGATGTGTTACAATGTTCTATAGTATATTCTATAGATGTGTTCCAAGGTTCTGTAGTATATTCTATAGATGTGTTACAAGGTTCTATAGTATATTCTATAGATGTGTTACAAGGTTCTATAGTATATTCTATAGATATGTTCCAAGGTTCTATAGTATATTCTATAGATGTGTTACAATGTTCTGTAGTATATTCTATAGATGTGTTACAATGTTCTATAGTATATTCTATATGTGTTATTCTATAGATGTATATTCTATAGATGTGTTCCAAGGTTCTATAGTATATTCTGTAGTATATTCTATAGATGTGTTCCAAGGTTCTATAGTATATTCTAGAGATGTGTTACAATGTTCTATGGTATATTCTATAGATGTATTACAATGTTCTATAGTATATTCTATACATGTGTTGCAATGTTCTATAGATGTGTTGCAATGTTCTATAGTATATTCTATAGATGTGTTACAAGGTTCTATAGTATATTCTATAGATGTGTTACAAGGTTCTATAGTATATTCTAAAGACGTGTTACAAGGTTCTATAGTATATTCTATAGACGTGTTCCAAGGTTCTATAGTATATTCTATAGACGTGTTCCAAGGTTCTATAGTATATTCTATAGACGTGTTCCAAGGTTCTATAGTATATTCTATAGACGTGTTCCAAGGTTCTATAGTATATTCTATAGACGTGTTCCAAGGTTCTATAGTATATTCTATAGACGTGTTCCAAGGTTCTATAGTATATTCTATAGACGTGTTACAAGGTTCTATAGTATATTCTATAGACGTGTTCCAAGGTTCTATAGTATATTCTATAGACGTGTTACAAGGTTCTATAGTATATTCTATAGACGTGTTCCAAGGTTCTATAGTATATTCTATAGATGTGTTACAATGTTCTATGGTATATTCTATAGATGTGTTACAATGTTCTATGGTATATTCTATAGATGTGTTACAATGTTCTATGGTATATTCTATAGATGTGTTACAATGTTCTATGGTATATTCTATAGATGTGTTACAATGTTCTATAGTATATTCTATAGAACATTGTAACAGTTGGTGTCATTGCTTTTCTTACATGCACTGACTTTGCTCAGAGTTGCTTTGCTGAGGGAAATTTGAACTACTATGTAAGATGCTGTGAGATGCTCCTGTGTGGCGCAGTGGTCTAATGTGTCACTACAGACCCTGGTTCTATCCCGGGCTGTATCACAACCAGACGTGATCGGGAGTCGCATAGGGCGGTGCACAATTGGCTACGCGTCATCCGGGTTAGGAGAAGGTTTTCCCGGGGTAGGCCGTCTTTGTAAATAATAATTTGTTCTTAACTGAATTGCCTAGTTAAATAAAGTTTAAATAAAATGTGCTTGTTGTATCTAGCTACCTTAAGATAAATGCACTAACTGTAAGTCGATCTGGATAAAATTGTCTGCTAACTGATTCAAATGTAAAAGTGTGTGTGTGTGTGTGTGTGTGTGTGTGTGTGTGTATTACCTTCCAGGAGCACAGACACCAGCGGTGTGCGGTCGCTGTTCTTAGTCTGCTGCACCAGCAGCTCCCCATCATCCAGCACAGCAGTCACCGGGTCACCCCACTTTATGATGCCATTCATGATGTAGCTGGCATAGTCCTCAGAGTTGGTACCAAACGCCTGGCCATTGAGAGAGAGAGAGAGAGAGAGAGAGAGAGTCAGATCCACTAAACCAGGGATCCTAAATAGGCAGCCCGCTGGCCAAATTCAGCCTGCGGGGGATTTTATTTGGCCCCCCAAGTTTTTTTTCGCAAAAACATTCATTCTTGAATATTAAGACTGTATAATTACCAGGACATGAGCTCAAAGTGATTTTAACGAAGGAAATCTGTTCCCAAGTATTCCCACGCATAAATAGAGAGGCATATGTGATCTCTTCCAAATGTAATCAAGGTTTGAAAATATTCTGTTTTTGTCATATACTATATCTGTTTGGGGTTACTGCAGTCAATTTGCAGTGTACAAATGATTTATAACTATGTTCCGGCCAACCGACCATGCACTCAAAGAAGAATTGGCCCACGGCTGAATGTAACTGGGGACCCTTGCACTTAACCATCCATAGCCTGAAAGGGTCCCTTATTAAAATCACTTCTGAAAAATATCTCAAAATGATTAAAAAAAAGATCTAATTCCCTGCGTATAGTGGACACTGCCATCAACTACAAGTGGATGATGACGTTTTTGTAAGTCCAAATGTTGAGGGGGACTTTTGGATGTAGGCAATGGTAAAGAGAGGGGTCTGGAGAAAGGTAAAGAGATGGAGGATGGAAGGGGTCTACTCACAGGTTTGATGTCGTTGTCCAGCGAGGCCAGGAAGTCATCTCTGTGGACCTGCAGATTCACAGCCTTCTCCAGGTCCACCTCCACGGTGGCACTGGCCTGCAGGGGGACAGAGGGATGTTATTAGGATGGTCCGATGCGGACGGTTAATAGATGTTCAACTAACTATCAACAAACTGTTCGACTAACTTTAATGCTAAGACCTGACACTAGATTAATTAGACAAATTGTGGACAAAATGTTCAAGCTAATCATTGATAGTATCTACCTTTATTTAGTCATGTAATGATGACAAGCTAATAGTGACTTTTGGGTCTTACTGATTTCACACACACACACACACACACACACACACACACACACACACACACACACACACACACACACACACACACACACACACACACACACACACACACACACACACACACACACACACACACACACGTCGCCAGATTAAGTGAGGTGGTAGTCTGTTAAGTGGTCTGCCCCCCCCACCACACTCCTGGACCATATTAGAGGGTGATGACATAGACAGACAAGGGCTTACGCAGGTGGAATGGCTGGAGTGCTCCCTCCCCTCTGTCTCTCTCTGTCCTTATCACTCGTTTTCTCCCTCCCAGATGAGAGTTGTCTGACCTTTCCGCTCTGAGGGAGCACTTTGTCTCATGACTGATTGTGAAATAACTACCGAGACCTACAGCCCCTTAACGCATAAAGATGGTCAGTTGTGGAGTTGATGATGAAGAGGGGAGAAAAACGCTCTCTATCTTGTCCAGGGCTGCCCAACCCTCTTTTTGGAGATCTAACGTCCTGTAGGTTTTCAGTCTAACCCTAACTTAATATATCTGAAATGGCTACTTAAGGTCTTGGCGAGCAGCAAATAACTAGAACCAGATGTGCTAAATCAGGGTTGGACGGAAAAACCTTCAGGATGTTACCTCTCCAACCAAGAGGGTTGATCTAGGCTAATGAAAATGGCCGCCTGTGTGTGATATTGACCTTGATGTGTCGGTTCATGGCAGTGGACTGGGCAGCTCTGACCAGCCCCTCCAGCTCGGCTCCGCTGTAGTTCTTGGTCTCGGCGGCCAGCTCGCTGACGTCCACGTCGCTGCCCAGCAGGTTGAACTGACGCATTTTAGCCGTGTGGATGTTGAGGATCTGGACACGCCCCTTCTCATCAGGCAAACCTGGGGGAGGAAGCGCGAGGGGAAACGTCTCATATATATCTGTGTTTTTTTTTTTACCGCGTAACCGCATACTGTACAAGAGATGGACCCGGAACAGTAGAAATGTCTGGGTGTTGTTTTGTTGGTTGTCGGGTAAAAAGGTACAACATCTATGAATAACAATGTCTTCCTCAGAAGAAACTACCTGAAAACAAACTAATACCGGAATACAGTAAACTAACAAAAATTAAGCAAGGTCTTTGGTTAGGGTGGATGCTTTGTGGTGTACTACGTTGTGCTTTCTTACCGATCTCCATTTTGACTTCCAACCTGCCTGGTCTCAACAAGGCCTCGTCTATCAGGTCCGGCCTGTTGGTCATTCCTTAGAGGCACAGAGGGAGAGATAGAATGAGAGGGAGAGATAGAGGGAGAAGGAGGATGAGATAGAAGAAGAGGGCAAGAAAGGCATAGCTCAGATAATCCCGCTCATCTTCTCAGACCACAACTGGACCGGTCAGTCAAGCAGACTGTGGCCCTACTACATACTATTTTAGAAAGTACTGTTTAGTTAAAAAGGTAAGCAGTAAGCAACACATATCAACATACTACTCAACCATACTGATAAGGCGTCATCTAACGCGCAATCATGCTTGTTGCGCGCCATTCATTCATTTTTGTAGTGTCCCCTATTCTGTCCCCTATTGATTAATTGATCTTATAAACTGGTTGGTTCGAGTCCAGAATGCTTATTGGTTGACAGCCGTGGTACAGTATATCAGACCATATACCACAGGTATGACAAAACATTTATTTTTTACAGCTCTAATTACGTTGCTAACCAGTTTAAAATCGCAATAAGGCACCTCGGGGGGGTGGAGGTGGTATAAGGCCAACATACCACAGCTATGGAATGTAGCCAGGAAATCTGCGTTGCGTTGTGCTGTTGAACAGCCCATAGTCATGGTATTTTGGCCATATACCGCACCCCCTTAGGCCTTAATCATACTAAACAAAAGATAAATAACTTTGATTTTTCAAAACGAATCCAAGTAGTTGGACTTATTGCAACTGTTACAGAGATGGTTGTTCCAGTTTCGAACTTTGGGGTAGTCTTGTTTGACAAGCTCTTCACCATAGCAGTCGCTCTGAATGCAGGTTGTCGGTGATAAAAAAGTTCAAATTGTTGAATATCCTCCCTCTGGCTGGATTCCAATAGGAATTACAAATCATTTCACTAGCCAGCATATTGTGACTTGCAGATCTGATATGGCACATGAGCCAGGATCATCAGATCACAATGTAAGACTTCAGTGTTTTGTTAGACTTCAGTGGTGCTTTTGGCTTTATCGATCATAGTTGCTGCTGGAAAAACGTGTGTTATGGCTTTATGCCCCCTGCTATATTGTGGATAAAGAAGTACCAATTTAACAGAACACAGAGCGTGTCCTTTCATGGAAGCGTCTCCAACATATCCCGGTAGAATCACGAATTCTCCAGGGCAGCTGTCTAGGCCCCTTACTTTTTCAATCTTTACTAACGAGTAAAGTCAGTGTGTCTATGTATAACTCAACACTATACGTGGCAGCTACTACAGCGACTGAAATGACTGCAACACTTAAAGAGATGCAGTTAGTTTCAGATTGGGTGGCAAAGAATAAGTTAGTCCTAAATATTTCTAAAACTAATAGCATTGTATTTGGGATAAATCATTCACTAAACCCTAAACCTCAACTAAATCTTGTAATAAATTATGTGGAAATTGAGCAAGTTGAAGTGACTAAACTGCTTGTACTAACCCTGGACTGTAAACTGTCATGGTCAAAACATATTGATACAACAGTAGCTAAGATGGGGAGAAGTCTGTCCATAATAAAGCGCTGCTCTACCTTCTTAACAACACTGTCAACAAGACAGGTCCTACAGGCCCTAGTTTTGTCACACCTGGACTACCATTCAGTTGTGTGGTCAGGTGCCACAAAAAGGGACTCAGGAAAATTGCAATTGGCTCAGAACAGGGCAGCACGGCTGGCCCTTGGATTTACACAGAGAGCTAACAGGAATAATATGAATGTCAATCTCTCCTGGCTGAAAGTGGAGGAGAGATTGACTTCATCACTACTTGTATTTATGAGAGGTATTGACATGTTGAATGTCACCCATGCATACCCTACAAGACATGCCACAAAAGGTCTCTTCGCAGTCCCCAAGTCCAGAACAGACTATGGGAGGCGCACAGTACTACACAGAGCCATGACTACATGGACATCAAGTAACTGATGAAAGCAGTACAATTCTATAAAAGAAAATTATGCAAATACACCTTCTGGCGGGGACAGCGGGGACTGTGAAGCAACACAAACATAGGCACAGACACATGCGTCCACACACACACACAATAACATATGCACTATACACACACATAGATGTTGTATTGTAGATATGTGGTAGTGGTGGAGTTGGAGCCTAAGGGCACACAGTGTTGTGAAAACTGAGAACATATTGGAATGTTTTTAAAATTGTATAACTGCCATAATTTTGCTAGACCACAGGAAGAGTAGCTGCTGCTTTGGCAATGGGGATCCATAATAAATACAAATACAAATGTTAGGGAAGAACTAGGCCATAACTAAAGGCCTTATGAAATGTCTAATATATGGTCATAAATGTTTTACTTTTAATTCAAACACATTCACTTGAAGGTTTCAGGACTATACGTTTTTGACTGCAAAAACCATGCCTCCGTCACTAACACACACATTCACGGGTCGGTATGTCTAACAACGACTTGACAGGCATGCTGGGAAATATGTAAATGAGGCTCTACATCCTACAATGTTAAAACATCCCAAAATATTACTTTAACACAACTAAGTGTTCTTTTAAAGATGCATTATGTAACTTTTTGGGCGACCTGACAAAATCCACATAGAAATGTGTATTATAGCTTTGTCATTCTCATTGAAAGCAAGTCAAATAAGTGGTTGATCTGTTCTATGTGTGCCATTTCTACGTTTTCCATTTTAAAGTTTCTGTTTTTGGGTCTTTTACTTTCAGGTTTGTACCCCAGTTTCAAACAGCTGAAAATACAATATTTCTGGTTATGGATAATATATAGCGGTTAAGATGGTACAATGACTCTCTACACTATTGCTTGTTTTGGTACATAAACTGAAATTAGGCAAACTATTAGAATTTTTGCAACAAGGAAATGGCGAAAAAAATTCTGCATAGTGCATCTTTAAGTCGGAATTTGCAACACCCACAGTGTTAGTGATCCAACACTTAGGGTGTTAGCTTATCAACACTTTGAAAAGTGTTGGTTTAACACTATTTCAGTGGGTCACATGCACACACTAAGAAAGTGTTAAATTTAACACTGTGGGTGTTAAACTTCTGATCTCAAATTTGCTGTGTATTCATAAGTATTTGGACACGGCCTGTGTGTGTGTGTGTGTGTGTGTGTGTGTGTGTGTGTGTGTGTGTGTGTGTGTGTGTGTGTGTGTGTGTGTGTGTGTGTGTGTGTGTGTGTGTGTGTGTGTGTGTGTGTGTGTGTGTGTGTGTGTGTGTGTGTACACTACCGGTCAAAAGTTGTAGAACATATGGAATAGTGTTTAAAAAATGAATAATCAAAATCGATTTTATATTTGAGATTCTTCAAAAAGCCACCCTTTGCCTTGATGACAGCTTTGCACACTCTTGCATTCTCTCAACCAGCATCACCTGGAATGCTTTTCCAACAGTCTTGAAAGAGTTCCCACATATGCTGAGCACTTGTTGGCTGCTTTTCCTTCACTCTGCGGTCAGACTCTTCCCAAACCATCTCAATTTGGTTGAGGGCAGGGATTGTGGAGGCCAGGTCATCTGATGCAGCACTCCATCCCTCTCCTTCTTGGTCAAATAGCCCTTACACAGCCTGGAGGTGTGTTGGGTCATTGTCCTGTTGAAAAACAAATGATAGTCCCACTAAGCCCAAACCAGATGGGATGGTATATCACTGCAGAATGCTGTGGTAGCCATGCTGGTTCTAAATAAATTACAGACAGTGGCACCAGAAAAGCACCCCCACATCATAACACCTCCTCCTCCATGCTTTACGGTGGGAAATACACATGCGTTCACCCACACCGCGTCTCACAAAGACACAGCAGTTGAAACCAAAAATCTCCAAATTGGACTCAAGACCAAAGGACAGATTTCCACCAGTCTAAAGTCCATTGCTCCTGTTTCTTGACCCAAGCAAGTCTCTTATATTATTATTGGTGTCCTTTAGTAGTGGATTATTTGCAGCAATTCGACCACGAAGGCCTGATCCTCTGAACAATTGATGTTGAGAAGCGTCTGTTACTTGAACTTTGTAAATCATTTATTTGGGCTGCAATTTCTGAGGCTGGTAACTCTAATGAGCTTATCCACTGCGGCAGAGGTAACTCTGGGTCTTCCATTCCTGTGACGGTCCTCATGAGAGCCAGTTTCATCATAGCACATGATTGTTTTTGCAACTGCACTTGAAGAAACGTTAAAAGTTTTTGAAAAGGTTTGTATTGACTAACCTTCATGTCTTAAAGTAATGATGGTCTGTTGTTTCTCTTTGTTTATTTGAGCTGTTCTTGCCCTAATATGGACGTGGTCTTTTACCAGATAGGGCTATGTTCTGTATACCACCCCTACCTTGCCACAACACAACTGACTGGCTCAAATGCATTAAGGAAAGAAATTCCATAAATTAACTTTTAACAAGTCACACCTGTTAATTGAAATGCATTCTAGGTGACTACCTCATGAAGCTGGATAAGATAATGGCAAGAGTGTGCAAAGCTGTCATCAAGGGAAAGGGTGGCTATTTGAAGAATCTTTTTTTTAACTGTTTGAATTTGTTTTACCCCTTTTTCTCCCCAATTGTTAGTAGCTACTATCTTGTCTCATCGCTACAACTCCCGTACGGGCTCGAGAGAGACGAAGGTTGAAAGTCATGCGTCCTCCGATACACAACCCAACCAAGCCACTTCTTAACACAGCGCGCATCCAACCCAGAAGCCAGCTGCACCAATGTGTCGGTGGAAACACTGTGCACCTGGCAACCTTGGTTAGCGTGCACTGCGCCCGGCCCGCCACAGGAGTCGCTGGGGCGCGATGAGACAAGGATATCCCTACCGGCCAAACCCTCCCTAACACGGACGACGCTGGGCCAATTGTGCGTCGCCCCATGGACCTCCCGGTCGCGGCCGGTTACGACAGAGCCTGGGCGCGAACCCAGATTCTCTGGTGGCACAGCTGGCGCTGCAGTACAGCACCCTTAATCACTGCCCCACCCGGGAGGCCATAATAAAATATATTTTGATTTGTTTAACACTTTCTTTGGTTACTACATGATTCCATATGTGTTGTTTCATAGTTTTGATGTCTTCACTATTATTCTACAATGTAGAAAATAGTAAAAAAATAAAGAAAAACCCTGGAATGAGTAGGTGTGTCCAAACTTTTGACTGGTACTGTATGTGTGTCTGTGTTTCTGTGCGCACATATGAATATGCGCATGTATGTGTGGTTTACCTATGACCAGGATGTTGTTGAGCTGCTCGACTCCGTCTATCTTGGAGAGCAGCTGGTTGACCACAGTGTCGTGGACACCTGTGCTGCCTGCCATGCTGCCACGTTGCTTACAGATGGCGTCGATCTCGTCAAAGATGATGATGTGAAGCCCACTGTTGGCGCCCAGCTGTGGAAGGAGAGAGATATGGGTGAATGAAGCAGGAGGAAGGATGCTGTGGTCACACAGGCAATGCAGTGCTAACTTAGGAGAGTATGTAGAATGTCTACCACTCGCAGCCATGGCTGTTCTGGGCTAAATTCTCCTTTCAAAGCCTCCTCATCCTCCCTCTGCTCTACCATGGAGGGACAAAGTCCACACAAACAGAGAAAGAGAAAGAGAGAAAGAGAGAGTTTGTGTGAGGGAGAGACCGGGAGAGACCGAGAGAGACCGGGAGAGCCCGAGAGAGACCGAGAGAGAGAAAAAGAGAGCGATGTGAGAGAGACTGTTAGCAAGAGATAGAGAGAGCGGGGTGGGGGGTTATCTGTCCATCTCTGGCCCTGTCAGTCTCCAGACGTAGCATTTAAAGCAGGTGTGGAGCTGAGCTTATTGTGGGCTAGGTGAGAGAGGGGGACAGAGAGGGGGGCAGAGATAACCCAGCAACTCATTAGGTGGCGAGGAGTGAGGCCGTCACTGTCACACCGCCGTCACCATGGAGGCTCAATACACAACTGTCCCCCAGTATGGAGAAACCCACGGACTTTTCCACCGTTATTATTACTAATATGCCTCTTTAAAGGGCAAATCAATCTTCTGCAGGAGAAATGAGCTTCTCCGTGAAGATTTGTGTGATGCTTATCTGTGTTTCGTGGAGTAGGCTGCATATTGGCCTCAGGATAAGGAATCCATTTAGTATGACATCTATTTGATTGACTTGTTATCAGGTATGTTGTGCTTGATAACCACACGAGTAATTGCAGTGAAGGTACTGGGTGGATTTAATGACATACACAATTGATTTACTGGTGTGTGTGTGTGTTTGTGTGTGTGTGTTTGTGTGTTTTTGTGTGTGTTTGTGTGTGTTTGTGTGTACGCATCTTGCTGGAGCTTTTATCTATGTCACATAGTGTTTATGATTTTTTTTTCTCCCTCCCACCCTCTTCTGCTCGTCCTCCGCGTCGGCGAACAGCTTCCTGATGTTGGCCTCGGACTCTCCCACGTACTTATTGAGGATCTCGGGGCCGTTGACCACCTTGGGCTCGCGGGCGTTCAGCATCTTCCCAATCTGCCTGGCCATCAGAGTCTTACCACAGCCAGGAGGCCCGAACAACAGGATGCCCTTCACATGCTTACAGCCTGACAGGGAGGGACACAGACAAAACGTTCAAAGAAACACATCAGACTCGGTGTGAATGGTTTGTGTGTGTCACAATCGTATCAGAGTCGGTGTGAATGGTTTGTGTGCGTCACAATCGTATCAGAGTCGGTGTGAATGGTTTGTGTGCGTCACAATCGTATCAGAGTCGGTGTGAATGGTTTGTGTGCGTCACAATCGTATCAGAGTCGGTGTGAATGGTTTGTGTGTGTCACAATCGTATCAGAGTTGGTGTGAATGGTTTGTGTGCGTCACAATCGTATCAGAGTCGGTGTGAATGGTTTGTGTGCGTCACAATCGTATCAGAGTCGGTGTGAATGGTTTGTGTGCGTCACAATCGTATCAGAGTCGGTGTGAATGGTTTGTGTGCGTCACAATCGTATCAGAGTCGGTGTGAATGGTTTGTGTGTGTCACAATCGTATCAGAGTTGGTGTGAATGGTTTGTGTGCGTCACAATCGTATCAGAGTCGGTGTGAATGGTTTGTGTGTGTCACAATCGTATCAGAGTTGGTGTGAATGGTTTGTGTGCGTCACAATCGTATCAGAGTCGGTGTGAATGGTTTGTGTGTGTCACAATCGTATCAGAGTTGGTGTGAATGGTTTGTGTGTGTCACAATCGTATCAGAGTCGGTGTGAATGGTTTGTGTGCGTCACAATCGTATCAGAGTTGGTGTGAATGGTTTGTGTGCATCACAATCGTATCAGAGTCAGTATGAATGGTTTGTGTGCGTCACAATAGTATCAAAGTCGGTGGGGAAAGTCCTTAGGCCTTCTTTAGCACTCTATGCTCCTATTGGCTGTTTCTCCAATGCACTGTGTTTGAGGTGACTTTGGCCTTAAAGTCATTGTCCGATCTCATCCCTGATTCCTATGTCACATCCAGATATGAAACATTCCCAAGGTATTTAAAGTTCACAAGTTCAATTTGTGAGAATGAGCAGGAAAAAAACTGATGAATGGGCTAGATTTACTGTATTTACTGCTATGATTCACTACAAGTTGACTCTGTGGTGTGTTTCTTATAAAGATCAAGTCTTGTGATTAGACCCAACCAATTAGGAGCAGTTTTGGGTCTAGACTGAAACCCAGACTGCATTGGTCCTAGCAGCTTTTTGCACCTGTTTAGTGACATTTGCTCCCGACTCATCGAGGGGCCAGAGATAGACATCGCCCCTGTCATATATACGTGCTGAAGGGGAGACAGACAGGGGTAATGAGGAGGGGCTCCAGGTAAACCATTATAGTGTGTGTGTGTGTGTGTGTGTGTGTGTGTGTGTGTGTGTGTGTGTGTGTGTGTGTGTGTGTGTGTGTGTGTGTGTGTGTGTGTGTGTGTGTGTGTGTGTGTGTGTGTGTGTGTGTGTGTGTGTGTGTGTGTGTGTGTGTGTGTGTGATCCCTTGCTGTCTTCCTGACTTTTGCGGGAGTGTGAGGAGACATGGAGAGAGTGAGAGCCCCACCACACACACACCTCCCCCCTATGATCATCTCTCTCAGCACCTGCGCTCCCTGACACTCCCCAATTACACCCTCACCTTTAGACTCTCCTCTATCAGGGCTCGCCATCTCATTAGACCAGCCAGCTGGCCACAGCCAGGGGCCAACTCCTGCACCCCATAGCACCCAGCCGCCCTGCTTAAGGTCATCTCTCGCACTCACACTGGACGCCACGAGGCTAGGACTGGGGCTCTTTCTTTCTGTCTGTGTGTGTGTGTGTGTGTGTGTGTGTGTGTGTGTGTGTGTGTGTGTGTGTGTGTGTGTGTGTGTGTGTGTGTGTGTGTGTGTGTGTGTGTGTGTGTGTGTGTGGATGACGCAGAAGAGCACCTGACTTGCTTTCACTATGAACCATTCTTTAGTGATGGGAATCAGCATCGTAATCTGAGACATGTCAAACAACTATTTACCAGTGCATGCAAGGATTATTCCATGGGGGATGGATGCCTGCGTCATAACTGACAGACGACTGACAAATGAGAGCAGCTTCTCGAGAGGACACTACATTGTCTGTCCAATAATGGACGCCCCCTTGGGCCTAACCGAGTGAGTGAGACAATTCATTTTTCAAATAACTAGTTTACCGGTAGTCTAGTGTTCAGTAGTGTTGTCAAACAAAGAGAAAAGTCTGAAACTACATTGTCAGTCAAATAATAGTATCCCCATTCGGTCCACTTGTTTGAGACTTTGTCACAATGTGCAGTAGTATTGGTCTGAAAACCAATGCCATCAGAACACAGAGTCTTATTCATATCATGGTGTTTCATCCAGAGACCGATTGTGTGATTTGGTTTGGCAGGCTGTCCTGCCCCCCCCTCCCCTCACAGTGGCTAATGGTTCAGTCTGTCTGACGTTAGGCTGGAACACACGCTCACTGGGACCTTGAAAAGTGGTTAGCGGGGGGATGCGGTGAGAGAAAAATACACAGAGAGCTATAAAAAGTACAAGTAAGAGAGCGAGAAACTGAGTGTGCAAGAGAACAGGCATGTGTGAAAATAAGACTGAATACAATGGATTGAGTGAAAGTCAAGAAGGAGAAACTGCTGTTGAGAAAGAAAGATCTGGAGGACGAGAAACACCAACAGAGACAGAGAGGAGCTCACCCATCTGCTCCACGATGTCTGGAGGAAAGACTCGAGAGGCGAAGGCCCTACGGAAGATATCAGAGAACTCCTTGTCCAGGCCACCGATGCCCATGCGCTCAAAGTTCCAGTCTGGGTTGATGATGGACTGACGAGACTCTCTGGTCTTCGCTTTCCCTTGATTTTCAGAAAGGCAAACACACAAAAAGGGCTAAATACGTTGTTAACCTCAGGTTCTCATCTATTTAACGTTTGACATTTTCTTCTTTATTAGTGTTTTGTATGTGTGTAAACCTAGCACCAGTGGCAGCTCATAGATGGGGAATGGTGCAAAGCTTTTAATGTATTAACTAAATAGTCCATCAAAGACATAATGAAGAAGATGTACTCTACATGCCACTGAATGAATGACACTTTCCTCTCTAGGAAACTTTCGCCATCTCAATTTCGTCACTCAAAACAACTGAAAGCAAGGAGAGGATAGCCAAACATAAAAAGTGGACAGGGTGCCCCCTTGGGGTCGTATTGGGTTACAACAAGCACATGCCACAAACTGATAAAGTCAGTCAGGGTGGTTTAGTGAGGCCGAGTGTCACTTAGCTTAGCCTTGTAAACACATCCACTTTGGTTCATTATGGAAATATCAAGCCTAATTTGTTTACATCTTAATATCCCGGGTCTATTACGCTTTGAGCGGACCAACTTGTCAGATATACACAACCCTGATTTACAAATACCGTAACGGAGTGAGACTAAATAGATTTGCTGTAGTCACTTAATACAAGACAGCGTTTTCCACATGAGAGCAAGCCGAGGATGACACTTACCAATGAGGGTAAGAGAGGAGCTCTCTGCCTTCTCGAAAACCACCTGGCTGTTGCCCAGCAACAAGCCAATGTCAATCTGTAAAGACCACGGAGATAGAAGACAGTTAGGAGTGAGATGGTGGACAGAGAATTCCACACGTTTCCTATGAGAATTTACTTCACTAACTAGCTAGCACCTTCGGTGTGGCTTACATCACCATGTTGTGTACACAATAACTACTGTATAGCTAGTGTAACTATAATAACTCAGGAAAAAAAGAAACGTCCCTTTTCAGGACTCTGTCTTTCAAAGATAATTGGTAAAAATCCAAATAACTTCACAGATCTTCATTGTAAGGGTTTAAACACTGTTTCCCATGCTTGTTCAATGAACCATAACCAGTTAATGAACATGCACCTGTGGAACGGCCGTTAAGACACTAACAGCTTACAGATGATAGGCAGTTAAGGTCACAGTTATGAAAACTTAAGACACTAAAGAGGCCTTTCTACTGACTCTGAAAAACACCAAAAGAAAGACGCCCAGGGTCCCTGCTCATCTGCGTGAACAGGCTCATACTGACATGACCCTCCAGCATGACAATACTGCTCGTTCTGTGCGTGATTTCCTGCAAGACAGGAATGTCAGTGTTCTGCCATGGCCAGCAAAGAGCCCAGATCTCAATCCCATCGAGCACGTCTGGGACCTGTTGGATCGGAGGGTGAGGGCTAGGGCCATTCCCCCCAGAAATGTCCGGGACCTTGCAGGTGCCTTGTTGGAAGAGTGGGGTAACATCTCACCGCAGGAACTGGCAAATCTGGTGCAGTCCATGAGGAGGAGATGCACTGCCTTACTTAATGCAGCTGGTGGCCACACCAGATACTGACTGTTACTTTTGATTTTGACCCCCCCCACCCTTTGTTCAGGGACCATTATTCAATTTGCTAGTCACATGACTGTGGAATGTCTGTTGCTGAATCTTGTTATGTTCATACAAATATTTACATGTTAAGCTTGCTGAAAATAAACGCAGTTGACAGTGAGAGGACTTTTCTGTTTTTTCTAAGTAGTTATGATTAGTTATAGTGTATGAATAGTCCTATGTAATGTAACATGGAATGGTGATAATCTAACTAATAAAGGTCATGAGAGGGTTGATGCTGGAGGTACATGTACATTGTGCTTCTTCCCAGCGCCTGCATTTCCCTTGAGGATGCTGGGGTCCATGGCCTCGATGTCCTTTATCAGCAGGCCAAATAGCTTCTCGCAGAAACTAAACACCAGCTATATAGACAGAGAGAAACAGGATGAAAAGTGGACAATATGTCATAAGAATGTAAAGCATAACAGCATGTGAACAAATACAAACCGTAGCAAATTGTCACAACGTAAGTACACCATTCTCAAAGGTTCTTGCACGCCATCAATGAGTATTTCGATCGTCTAATCGATGGGGATAAACAGGATTTGTTAAGGATCGCCTTGCATCAGACGATGGAAGTTGACTATTGCATGTGATATATTTTGATTCCCCTGACATCTTACCATTGGATGCAGAAAAAGCCTTTGATAGGTTAGAATGAGAGTACCTACAGATCGCACTAGGTCATCTGGGCTTGTGTGCTAAATACATCAATCTGATTTTGTACGCCAACTATTGCGCAATGGTGATGACCGGCACTAACTGCTCCTCCTTCTGTCCCCATCTCTAGAGCTTCTGTCCCCATCTCTAGAGCTTCTGTCCCCATCTCTAGAGCTTCTGTCCCCATCTCTAGAGCTTCTGTCCCCATCTCTAGAGCTTCTGTCCCCATCTCTAGAGCTTCTGTCCCCATCTCTTCGTTGCTTCTCATTCTCTCACTTCAGCCTCTTGCCCGAGCCGTACGGCAACCCAATGCCATAGAACCAATTATCATTAATGGCTCTTCCCATTTTATCTCGCTGTACGCAGATGATGTCCTCTTGTTTTAAACACCATTTTTATTGAGTACATTTAGTAGCTTCTCGGGATAGAAAATTAACTGGCTAAAGTCTGGACTGTTGTCCCTTAACAATTCTAATGACTCTGTAATAGCTGGTATACCTTATGTTGAAGACCTTAGATATCTGAGCATTGACAAGAGTCTGGAAGTGATTGTGACAAAGACATATACTTCCTTTCTAAACAAGTTTGAATGTGATTTAAAGAGACGACTCAGTCCTCATTAGCTTCCCAGTCTTGCGTTTCTGTAATTAAAATGAATGCGTTGCCCCTTATGAACTTTATTATCTCTATGATTCCGCTGTGTCTACTATCAGGATACTAGGACAGGCTTCATAGTGCAATCTTAGAATAGCAAAATACAAATAATCAAATGATCGACTTTACAAAGACCCAAGCCTGCTGTTGGGTGGGGTGTTCCGGATGTTACATTTTATCACTGGGCTTTTGTATCACGACCAATTCCAATATAGATAGAGCCTAGTAGTGACACAGATTGGCGATCAAATGAGGAGAAACTTGTTCTTTACGCGGTTTGTTCGTGCTTTTTCAGATAAACAACAGATGTTTAATTTATCTTTATTTTGTGTGTGTGTATTTTACCACTATTTTTGAGCTTGTCTCATCGCTGCAGCTTCCCAACGGGCTTGGTAGTCGAAGGTCGAGTCATGCTTCCGCCAAAACATGACCGGCCAAACCGCGTTTAACACCCGCCCGCTTAACCCGGAAGCCAGCCGCACCAATGTGTCGTAGGAAACACCATTCAACTGCCAACCGGGGTCAGCCTGCAGGCACCCGGCCCGCCACAAGGATGCGCTAGAGAGCGATGAGCCAAGTAGAACTTCTCGGCTAAACCCTCAATTAATAACAAATTCTTATTTACAAAGACGGCCTACCACGGCCAAACCCTCCCCTAACCAGGACGACACCCTATAGGACTCCCAATCATGGCCGGTTGTGACACAGCCTGGGATCAAACCCAGGTCTGTAGTGACGCCTCCAGCACTGCGATGCAGTACCTTAGGCCGCTGTGCCACTCGGGAGGCCCTTTGTTTTCTAGTTATGTGCTACCTTAAAGGCTTATGGTGTTCTCTGGATTTCACATTTATGTAAACATCCATTTACTGACTGGATGTATGTAAAAATCTAAAACCAAAGGAATTGTATCAGTTATTTATTTGAAAATTGTTTATGGTACAAACAAACCCTTGAAGATGAATGAAACCATGGAATAATGACTTTTGAGTTCTAGAGGAAGACATTGGAGTGGGAAACTGTGTGGAGTACATAAGTGGGGCATCTCGGGAACCTTAACCTCAAAACAATTCACTTCAACTTCATTCATAGAACGTATGCTACTCCACACAAAATATATCAAATGTCTTTAGTACCCTCCCCTTTACGTACCTTCTGATTACAGCCACTGCTTTATTTATGCATGTAATGTGCAATTGTCCTCAGGTTTATTGTTTTGGGAAAAAGATCACTATATGTCTATCTAAAAATACTTGGTAGAAAGTGTAAGATCTCCCTGCTCTCCTGTTGTGTTGCTGTTGAATGACAGCACATCGGGATCAATGTCTTTAGATCACAAAAGGGTGTGGCTAGCAGGCCTAACAACTGCAACAACAACTATGCTTGTCTTGAGATGGAAGCTCCAATGGGTGTTCTCATTTTTAGATATTGTTATTTAGGAATTGTCCACTGCTCGTTCTCAAGGTGACAGTGAAATAATCTTATTAACGTGGTCAAACACAGCTGAAAGTGTAAGATCTCTTGCTATGAGAAGTTAAATCCAAAGAGTCACGGGTGGAATGTTGTGGGTTCTATTTTGGGTTTATTTTCTAATTCATCTTGTTTTTTTATTTTACTTGCTTTGGTGGACTCAATTAGCATAGCATTTATTGTTGCTTGGTAAGTGCATGTACTATGAATGTATCTTGTGGTATTGATAAGCATGTAATGATTTGTCATGTGATATGGACATGCGCTGACAAGGTATTTATCATTTGTCCAATGCTGTTTATTCTGCCAATTGATTGAATACAGAATAATAATAAAAACATATTTTAAAAATATATACAAAATGTAAGTACACAACAAAAAAGTTTGGGCAATTAAATTATTTGACGAGATGTGCGCTCTATACTACCCCTCAACCTAAAGCCAAGAGTACGACAAAGTTAACCCTTGACAATGATCTACAGTCAGTTTTGCCACTTTGCAATGATTAAGGATTTAGGATAAGGGTAAGCTGATCCCAGATCTGTGTGTACGGGCAACTTCTACCCAGAGCTTCAAGACCAACAAAGTCCTCGAGGAGATAGTGTGTGTAACCCCAACCTGTCATCCCAGCCTTCCCCATCCATCTGTAGGCTACAGTTCCAGTACCTGCTGGCCTACACTGAAGGCCTGGCTGTTGAAGTGCTGGATGAACTCTGCAGCCATCTTGTCTGAGTCGTATGGGCTGCTGTCCACGCTCTTCTTCTGCAGGAAGTCAATCTCCACTATCATGGTGCCTACACACTGCTTGGACTTGTCAAAGTTGTAGCCGGTCACTACATGGACACAGAGCGGAGAAAGGACACACACAGTGAGATGGCAAAAGAGTAGTAGCCCAATTACTCTTCACCTCGTTTCTCAGTTTTTATTTTCACGTACAACGTCAACTGTCTGGTTGGTGTTCGATTACAGTACCTTGCTTGTTAGTGCTATTCACGTTGTAGCATATTGAACTGAACAACCTCATCTAGGACTAACAACTAATTATTACCATTTGTTAGAGTGTACTGTTCACGTTACAGTAAGTTCAAATGGGCCTCTGTCGTTCAGGGCTTCACATCTGAGAGAGCACACTGCAACACGGGGCTGAAAGTGATTAAGGGAACCAGCTGTTCACAGTGCTCCGTCCACACCCGTTCACACCCAGCTTGTGTTGCCTTACCGCCGTTATGCAAATGAGCCATGTTGCGGATCTATTCCGGGGCAGGGTGTCTTTACATATCAACACTTTGCTGATTTAAGGGCTCATATTTTGATTTGCCTAGGCAGAGCTAGTCTGGTCCCAAACCGCATGTGCTGTAGCCAACTGTTGTTGCCATGCCTACATGTTTCGCTTGACAAAGAACGAACACAGAGAGGAGTTGGCTGTAGCACTAAAACAGATTTGGACTATGAGGCTAAGGCAGAGCTACAGGACTTAGGCCTATTACAATAGGCATTGTCGCTACAGATATAATCGGATAGTAGGTTTATAATGGCTTTGGTCACTACATGATTCCATATGTGTTATTTCAAAGTTGATGCCTTCAATATTATTCTACAATTTAGAAAACAGTTCAAATAAAGTAAAACCTTGGAATGAGTAGGTGTGTCCTAACGTGACTGTTGCTGTATATACACTACCAATCAAAAGTTTAGACAACTACTCATTCAAGGCTTTCTTTATTTTTACTATTTTCTACATTGTAGAATAATAGTGAAGACATCAACACTATGAAATGGCAAATATGGAATCATGTAGGAAGCAAAAGTGTTAAACAAATCTAAATAAATGGTATATTTGTGATTCTTCAAATAGCCACCCTTTGCCTTGATGACTGCTTTGTACATTATTGGATTCTCTCAACCAGCTTCACCTGGAATGCTTTTCCAACAGTCTTGAATGAGTTCCCATTGCAAATAAATCAACGACAGCGTCACCAGCAAATCACCCCCACACCATAACACCAGCTTCTCCTCCATGCTTCACCGTGGGAAATACACATGTGGAGATCATGCATTCACCCACACCGCATCTCACAAATACACGGCAGTCGGAACTAAAAATATCAAATTTGGACTCCAGACCAAAGGACAAATCTCCATCAGTCTAAAGTCCATTGCTCGTGTTTCTTGGCCCAAGAAAGTCTCTTCCTCTTATTGGTGTCCTTTAGTAGTGGTTTCTTTGCAGCAATTCGACCATGAAGGCCTGATTCACGCAGTCTCCTATGAACAGTTGATGTTGAGATGTGTCTGTTACTTGAACTCTGTGAAGAATTTATTTGGGCTGCAATTTCTGAGGCTGGTAACACTAATGAACTTATCCTCTGCAGCAGAGGTAACTCTGGGTCTTCCTTTCCTGTGACAGTCCTCATGAGAGCCAGTTTCATCATAGCGCTTGATGGTTGTTGTGACTGCACTTGAAGAAACATTCCAACGTTTTTTCCCGTATTGACTGACCTTCATGTCTTAAAGTAATGATGGACTGCCGTTTCTCTTTGCATATTGGAGCTGTAGTTGCCATAATATGGACTTGGTCTTTTACCAAATATGGATATATTCTGTATACCCCCCTTACCTTGTCAGAACACAACTGATTGGCTCAAATGCATTAAGGAAAGAAAGAAATTCCACAAATGAACTTTTAAGAAGGCACACCTCTTAATTGAAATGCATTCCAGGCCACTACCTCATGAAGCTTTTTGGGAGAATGCCAAGAGTGTGCAAAGCTGTCATCAAGGCAAAGGGTGGCTATTTGAAAAATCTCAAAAATAAAATAGATTTTGATTTGTTTAACACTTTTTTGGTTACTACATGATTCCATATGTTGTATTTCATAGTTTTGATGTCTTCACTATTCTTCTACAATGTAGAAAATAGTTTTAAAAAATAAAGAAAAACCCTGAGTAGGTGTTTTAAAACTTTTGACCGGTAGTGTATATTAGTGAGATTTTCCACATTTTCTTACATTACAGCCTTATTCTAAAATTGATTAAATAAAATAAAAATCCTCAGCAATCTACACACAATACCCCATAATGACAAAGCAAAAACTATTTTTTTGAAATGTTAGCAAATGTATTAAAAAATGAAAACAGAAATACCTTGGTGCGGCAGGGTAGCCTAGTAACCGAAATGTTGCAAGTTCAAATCCCGAGCTGACAAGGTACAAATCTGTTGTTCTGCCCCTGAACAGGCAGTTAACCCACTGTTCCTAGGCCTTCATTGAAAATAAGAATTTGTTCATAACTGACTTGTCTAGTTAAATAAAGGTCAAATAAAAAATACATTTACATAAGTATTCAGACCCTTTGCTATGAGACTCGAAATTGAGCTCAGGTGCATCCTGTTTCCGTTGATCATCTTTGAGATGTTTCTACAGTCCACCTGATGTAAATTAAATTGATTGGACATGATTTGGAAAGGCACACACCTGTCTATATAAAGTCCAACAGTTGACAGTGCATGTCAGAGCAAAAAAAACTATCCATGAGGTTGAAGGAATTGTACGTAGAGCTCAGAGACCGGATTGTGTCGAGGCACAGATCTGGATAAATGTACCTTCTGCAGCATTGAAGGTCCCCAATGGTCTCCATCATTCTTAAATGGAAGAAGTTTGGTGGCCCGTCCAGCCAAACTGAGCAATTGGAGGAGAAGGGCCAATGGTCACTCTGACAGAGCTCCAGAGTTCCTCTGTGGAGATGGGAGAACCTTCCAGAAGGACAACCATCTCTGCAACACTCCCCCAATCAGGCCTTTATGGTAGAGTGGACAGATGGAATCCACACCTCAGTAAAAGGCACATAACAGCCCACTTGGAGTTTGACAAAAGGCACCCAATTACTCTGGTTTAATGAAACCAAGATGTAACTTTTTGTCTGAATGAAGAAGAAACCTGGCACAATCCATACGGTGAAGCATCATTCTGTGCAGATGTTTTTCAGTGGCAGGAACTGGGAGACAAGTCAGGATCGAGGGAAAGATTAACAGAGCAAAGTACAGAGAGATCCTTGAAGAAAACCTGCTCCAGAGTGCTCAGGACCTCAGACTGGGGAGAAGGTTCACCTTCCAACAAGACAACGACCCTAAGCTCACAGCCAAGACAGTGCAGAAGTAGCTTCGGGACAAGTCTCTGAAAGTCCTTGAGAGGCCCAGACAGAATTGAACCCGATCAAACATCTATGGAGACCTGAAAATAGCTGTGTAGCAACGCTCCCCATCCAACCTGAAAGAGCGTGAGAGGATCTGCAGAGACAAATGGGAGAAACTCCCCAAATACAGGTGTGCCAAGCTTGTAGCGTCATACCTAAGAAGACGCTATACTATAATCGATGCCAAAGATACTTCAACAAAGTACTGAGCATCTGAATACTTATGCAAATGTGATATTTCAGTTTTTTTTATATAAATTAGCAAAAATAAAACTTTTTTTTGCTTTGTCATTATGGGGTAGTGTGTATACATTGAGGGGAAAAAGCAATTTAATTAATTTTTGAATAAGGCTGTAACTTAACAAATTATGGAAAAAGTCAAGGGGTCTGAATTCTATCAAATATATTCCAAAATTATTTAAAAAATGAATACAAATACATTTGAAAGAAAAAGAACACCTTCTTAATATTGAGTTGTAATTTTGTCTTTCCCATTCACCCTCTGAATGGCACAAATACACAATCCATGTCTCAATTGTGTCAAGGCTTAAAAATCCTTCTTTAACCTGTCTCATATCTTCATCTACACTGATTGAAGTGGATTTAACAAGTGACATCAATAAGGCATCATAGCTTTCACCTGATCAGTCTATGTCATGGAATAGGCAGGTGTACCTCATGTTTTTTACACTCAACTGGAAGCTCTATCACTGCAGCAAAGGATCATGGGATAATTGCCATTTCTCTGACATAGTAGAAACATCTATAACCAGAGTGAAATATGATTAGGTTGCAGGGTTTTTGCTAGAGAAGGATGCTGGGTTGTTATTGTTAAGACTGAGTGGTTATTGTGGCTATGGACCAGAGCTAACCATCAATAGGAGAGCAATAATACAATGGCAATGGTAATCAATGGCCTTAAAGAGGCTGCTTGAAGCCGAAAGTACCTTCCTGCACTCGCACACAATCACCTCACAGTTCATCATGTTTTACTCTTACCTTCCACATCCTGACCAATGGAGATGCCTGCCCATTTTCTCTGAAAAACAAGTCATTTATCCTAATCAGTGTACAGTTCACACATTTCCATTATATAAACTATTTATGGCAGGGTTGGGCCAACTATTTGGCTTGAGAGCCACAATGTGATTTTGAAATTCAACAGAGGGCCCACAGATTTTTTCTTACAGATATGTTTGTCAATATCATTTTGCGGGCCAGAAAAGGGAAGTTATTTGATATATAGGTCCATTATAATTTAAAAGGAGTGGCCTGGAGTGGTTTTTTTTGCCCAAAATAAATCACCCCCCCACCCTGATTTATGGCATCCAGTTTCTCAGCAACAAGGTATAAACAGGCCCAGGAAAAATACATTCTTGCATATGTGGACGACAGTACATCTCCAACGCAACAACACTAATAAATAGGGTGTTCTGACAAAAACAGTGGTGTAACGTTCCTCTCAAACATGGTCTTATTTTACAACCCATTTCATCTTTCAAGAAGAACATCAGTCACACAACGGTCAAAAACCATCAGGACCAGGCAACAGGTTTTTGACTGATCGTGAACTGATGTGTCACCTACTTTACATGATTTAGGCCTAAGCTCTTGGCTGATGTATGGAGCATTACTTTACATGACTTAGGCCTAAGCTCTTGGCTGATGTACGGAGCATTACTTTACATGACTTAGGCCTAAGCTCTTAGCTGATGTACGGAGCATTACTTTACATGACTTAGGCCTAAGCTCTTAGCTGATGTACGGAGCATTACTTTACATGACTTAGGCCTAAGCTCTTGGCTGATGTACGGAGCATTACTTTACATGACTTAGGCCTAAGCTCTTGGCTGATGTACGGAGCATTACTTTACATGACTTAGGCCTAAGCTCTTGGCTGATGTACGGAGCATTACTTTACATGACTTAGGCCTAAGCTCTTGGCTGATGTATGGCACATTAGGCCATTGACAAATGTCCAGTGAAGAGTTATGGTGTAGTGCTTCGCTACACCTTCAAATGTTTCTTACGTTTACACTCCAATCTAGTTGTAAAATAAGACCGGGGTGAGGATGTTACCGTAGTACCTGTGTGCTGCTGTGGCTGCAGAGTTTAAAGATGGAGAAAGAGCAGGCAGTCAGGCAAGGTCAAAGGTCAAAAGCAGTGACATACATGATAGAAAGACAACAGACCGGGTGAGGAGGAGCACACAGACAGGCCATAGAAGTCAGACAGCTAGAGCACAGTACAGCCCCAGCTGAAGTAAGACGCTCAGATGGCGTCAGTTACATCCACAAAATGTTCCGGGATCTGCACTTGTAGAAACCCACTTCATCCTCATTGATTAAATAATGGCTTTATTTATAAACGCCCTAAAGGTGTGGGTTAGACCTTTAGTCCGTTTACTGTTACAAGACATTTTACACAAGACATTCAAGCAAGGATAGGCTTAAACACAGTGTGTAGCCTATTTCTGAAGGCCATGATGGTGGCTCCTACCTGGGGAAGACTGAAGGCGATGGTTCCTGGGACCACACTCTGGTGGGTCTTCACTGTGAACACAAACTTGTGGGTCGGCGTGGTTCTCACCGTCACGTGACTGCGTAGAGGAGAAGAATATCATACAAAGTACTAGAATATGCATGGATAGCAAGCATTCCATTGAGAGAGAGAGAGAGAGAGAGAGAGAGATTTTTCCATGTTCCATGTTGTGTGTTAAAGACATACTACCGTTCAAAAGTTTTATATATACTACCATCCCAATTTTGTATTTATTTATTTTATTTTACCGCCTTTTTCGTAGTTACTATCTTGTCTCGTCGCTACAACTCCCGTACGGGCTCGGGAGAGACGTCCTCCGATACACAACCCGGGTCCTTCTGTAGCTCAGTTGGTAGAGCATGGCGCTTGTAACGCCAGGGTAGTGGGTTCGATCCCCGGGACCACCCATACGTAGAATGTATGCACACATGACTGTAAGTCGCTTTGGATAAAAGCGTCTGCTAAATGGCATATTATTATATTACAACCCAACCAAGCCGCACTGCTTCTTAACACAGCGCGCATCCAACCCGGAAGCCAGCTGCACCAATGTGTCGGAGGAAACACCGTGCACCTGGCGGCCTTGGTTAGCGCCCACTGCGCCCGGCCCGCCACAGGAGTCGCTGGTGCGCGATGAGACAAGGATATCCCTACCGGCCAAACCCGGACAACGCTAGTCCAATTGTGCGTCGCCCCACGGACCTCCCAGTCGTGGCCGGCAGCGACAGAGCCTGGGCGCGAACACAGAGTCTCTGGTGGTATAGCTGGCGCTGCAGTGCCCTTGACCACTGCGCCGCCTGGGAGGCCCTACCGTCCCAAACTTTTGAACGGTAGTGTACATATTTAGCTTGGCTATAATACAGTATATGGAAGCCTAGCAGACATCAGAAACCTGGAGTGAACTAGAGCTGGGAATTACCAGGGACCTCACGATACCATATGTATAGTGATTGGACACAGAGATTTTTATTTCAATTTCAAGTTTCAAACACATTGCTGACTATACGTCTGCTGCAGAGAGACAAGGGAAAAAACGTTTTTGATCAGTCAGGGAAATTAAAATGCTGAAAACAGAATGGGTTATTTCTTTCACCAGGTGAGAAGGTTTGTTGAGTCCCCACGCCTGCCCCAGAGGGAGATGTGCAGGCCAGAGATGAGAAAAGACCGAGAAAATGTAGTGACACGATAGAAAAGGAAATCAGAGCAGCCATAGTGTGATGGCCCCGAGGCTTTTTTTGGCATCGTGTCTAGAGAGCTGAGCCCCAGTGATGCACTGTGACCTGCCACTAACCACACACTGATTAAACAGAGGCACCTCAGGGCTGGGACTCAAAACACACACACACACACTCACACCTTACTGTTCAAACTGTGACTCCTTCTCACTCACGACTGCACAGTTGGTCAGTGACAGTTCATCTGTTGGACATCGCCCGGCTTGCAGAGTCTGGAAAGGAGAAGAAAAGGAGGCTCAATAACCTTTACAAAAGGGACACATGACCCAATGACATATATGTATATGCTGTAATGAGAAGACCTCTTCCCTTGGCTGTGTATCCTTACAGGATCACAGCAACTGTACTGATGTAAATGGGTCTTTCTCTAAGGAATGGGGCCAATGTGTGACATTGGGATCAACATTTCAAAATGTTTGAAACAAAACATAAAAAAGGATTTTCATGCAGTTCCACGTGTGTACTAAAAGGAATAAAAGTGAATATATGCAAAATTGACCCATAACTCCACCTATACAACAACATAGGCCTAAGACTATACATCCTTTGAGCAGAGTTCGTAGAGACATTAGCAAGTCAAATTCAAGGAATTTCAGGGGCTTTTTCAAGTGCTTAATTGTAATTTTCAAGGACCTCAATGTTATACAATTGTATAATGTATATAATTCTACATATAGGGCCTAATATAGAACCCTCCCTCCTCCCAAAAATGCATGCAAAAAGTTGTTGTTTTATTAAATAAGAAAAAAGTAGGCCATTATCACTGAGAATAAAGTATTATTTAGGCCGACCTGTGTGGTCGACGCAGGCACACATAATAAATACATGAATAGCGATTGAATTGATCTCACTATCGCTGTTTTTATCCTGAGAAAGTGACCAAAAACCAGGTTACTTTTTTAATGGGAGGATTTGTATGGGGAGGATTTGTATGGAAAGGCAAGTTGAAGCCAACATCAGATGGTGGCATCCCCATAATAACAGCACGTGGTTTTACAGCAACAGAGTAGCGCAACACCCTTCAATTGAAGCGGTGGGAAACAAACGAAAGTGGCCACATCGCTCACAAAAAAAATGTATCAAAAATTAAATCACGGATAATTATAAAGGGAGCAGGAGAACTTATAAACTGGCTACAATAATTACAATAACTTTTCATGCACCAAATTGAGGAAATGTTTGGTTTTCAAGCTAGGCTATTCCAATAATCCAAATTCAAGTTGAAGTAGGCTACTTCAAGCCCATTTTATTGTTTAAAACTGCAGGTCTAACATTGAAAACAAAATTTATTTGTCATGCTATTTCATTACCAGATCATATTGTGATTAAGCCCACTGAGCTATGTAATTTGTTGTCATCATATCCAGAATAATGAATAGGAATAGCGCCGGGTGTCATTCAGGGCAAGTGTTTTGTATGTTATTTTGGCATTAATTCGTGTCACATATGAGTTTGCAAACAATGAAAAAAAAAACGAAAACATTTGGCTTAAGTTAATAAAGCCACATACAAACTAAGAAAAGCAGCTCCAAATGCGGGTGTTTTAGCCTAATTCAGTGCTTTCTGTGGTGGAGGGGCAGTCAGCGAAAATACAGAGAGTAAACTAGATTGTCTCAGAGTTGTCACTAATGGGGACACTAGGTCACAGGCGAATCTACAGGGAGAGCTAGGCAGTTCAAATCCCCTTGGGTGCTGCCATAGATTTACATTAGAAGTGCCCATCCAATAAGGCGCAAGGTCATGGGACAAATCACGTTACATCTCCTGTAGCTTTGACTGGACTGATCATGTCAACATAACACTTTCACAATCTTAGCTAGCAAGCTAGACAAGCAGTCATCTTCATGAATCAAGTAAAATAAATCTACAGGCAAATCATTTTCAATCCTTGTCATATGACGAGAAATTATAGATAAAGCATATCGGTGCTCATCAGCCATTGGACATAAACATTACCCAACAAGTCAGCAATCGCAAATTCAACAATGAGTGGTTTGGAAGGAGTCAATGGCTAACTGCAAGTGTCACAAAGCAATCACTATTTTGTTTCCCCTAACTGCTATTTGGTGGAGAGGGTGTGTGGTCCAAGTCTGGGTTTAAGGATTTAAAACATCTGTCAGGGTCTCTTTTACAAGCTTAAAAGGATAAACATTCACACAACACACTATGGGGAAGAATAGGTTGAATACATTGCCCCTGCTGTCAATCCAGCATGACTTCTGCCGCGTTCAAAACAACTGGGAATTCGGGAAAAAAATAGTTTGGACTGGAAAAATATGTTTGGAACGGTCATCCAGCTCGCAATTCCAAGTCGGGAACTCCGGCCTCTTTCTAGAGCTCCAACCTGAAGATCATTGACGTCCTGAAAGCACCATAAATCCAGAGACTGACAGACTTTGATGACAAAATTTGATGAACGTTCGCCAATAAGAAGGACCGCCTCGCCACGTTCAAGTGAGACCATGTCTTGTATACTGCTGCATAAATGATGTAATATGACAGGGAGATATGTATACTGTAGCTAAAAAATAAAAAATGTATGTTGTGTAGTAAGCTGTTAGTAGCCCATGTGTCTCACCTTAAGAATTTGGTCCCTCTCCCCCTCATAACTTAGCCTACTGTTCTGACATGGTGGTGCACATGTAGCCTCTAGCCTGTTTTAGAGAAATATTATCATCTTGAAGAGCTTTCATTGTCTGCTTATATGCCCATGTTATTTATCCTACGGTTCTGACTTGGTGTACTGGGAGAATACTGTAACAAAGGCCCGTGTTCTGAATTCTGTCTCTGTACATTTCAAAAGTGCTGAATCGGCTACTCGCTCATTATGTCATAGTTTGTACATCTCAATTGTTTCATTGCTTATATTGTAGGTTTATCTCATTAGTACACTACATGACTAAAAAGTATGGACACCTGCTTTTCGAACACCTCATTCCAAAATCATGGGCATTAATATGGAGTTGGTCTCCCCTTTGCTGCTATAACAGCCTCCACTCTTCTGGGAAGGCTTTCTACTAGACTTTGGAACATTGCTGCAGGGACTTGCTTCCATTTAGCAACAAGAGCATTAGGGATGTTGGGCACTGATGTTCGGCAACTATGCCTGGCTCGCAGTTGGCGTTCCAATTCATCCCAAAGGTGTTCAATGGGGTCGAGGTTAGGGCTCTGTGTAGGCCAGTCAAGTTCTTCCACACCGATCGACAAACCATTTCTGTATTGATCTCGTTCTGTGCACAGGTGCATTGTCATGCTGAAACGGGAAATGGGCTTCCCCAAACTGTTGCCACAAAGTTGGAAGCACAGTATCATCTAGAATGTCATTGTATGCTATAGCGTTAAGATATCCATTCACTGGAACTAAGGTGCCTAGACCGAACCATGGCAAACTGCCCCAGACCATTATTCCTCCTCCACCAAAATGTAAAGTTGGCACTATGAAGTTGGCACTATGCGGCTGAGCTTTCGTTGCTCTTAGATGTTTCCACTTCACAATAACAGTACTTACAGTAGACCGGGGCAGCTCTAACAGGAGAGAAATTTGACGAATTGACTTGTTGGAAAGGTGGCATCCTATGACAGTTCCACATTGAAAGTCAATGAGCTCTTCAGTTAAGTCATTCTACTGCCAATATTTGTCTATGGAGATTGCATG
Organism: Oncorhynchus gorbuscha; assembly: GCF_021184085.1. NCBI lineage: Eukaryota > Metazoa > Chordata > Actinopteri > Salmoniformes > Salmonidae > Oncorhynchus > Oncorhynchus gorbuscha. Next base: position 20,876,653 of record NC_060183.1, read on the forward strand.
CCTGTGTGTTCAATGTTATACACCTGTGAGCAATGGGTGTGGCTGAAATAACCTAATCCACTCATTTTCAACTGTTCTGCCTGCGGCTATGGAACACTGACCTGTTCACCGGACGTGCTACCTGTCCCAGACCTGCTGTTTTCAACTCTCTAGAGACAGCAGGAGCGGTAGAGATACCCTTAATGATCGGCTATGAAAAGCCAACTCACATTTACTCCTGAGGTGCTGACTTGCTGCACCCTCGACAACTACTGTGATTATTATTTGACCATGCTGGTCATTTATGAACATTTGAACATCTTGGCCATGTTCTGTTATAATCTCCACCCGGCACAGCCAGAAGAGGACTGGCCACCCCTCAGAGCCTGGTTCCTCTCTAGATTTCTTCCTAGGTTTTGGCCTTTCTAGGGTGTTTTTGCTAGCCACCGTGCTTCTACACCTGCGTTGCTTGCCGTTTGTGGTTTTCGGCTGGGTTTCTGTACAGCACTTTGAGATATCAGCTGATGTAAGAAGGGCTTTATAAATACATTTGAGTTGAAAGTGTCCATATACACTATATATACAAAAGTATCTTATTCATAATTTTAGGCAATGTTGGAATGATTTCATTGTTTTGCTTACTTTGTGTATTATAATTAGCTTGTGTGTTTTCCTTCACGAGGAGGGGATATTATATAATGTTGTTGGGTCTGTAACCATGCTTCCCATTCAAATATTTGTTTTCAACAGAAAAGCTCAGGAATAGACCCTTGTATTTCCAGTTGATATTGCGAGGGTTGTTTTGTTTGCGCAATGCTCCATCTTTGTCAGTATATTTTCTATAAAAGTGGATCCCCGTGATTGTATTTTCCTTCCTTTTTAGACCACATAGGACATATAAAATAACACAAAGCAGTGTAGTGGCTTTGCTGGCATGCAACAAAAAATGGTGGTCGACTTCACTCCACTAAGACAAACATGCTAAAATCGCCACAATTGTGCACAGTCGACTTCCAAGGCACAAAAACATACGAAAGAATGAACTCATTACCTGTATGCTTTCTCTGTTAAACTGATGAGACACTGCTGTAAATCAAGCAGACAACAGACGATCAACATCAATTCACTAGGGATATCGAGGCACAGCGGCCTTTACCGGTGTAATGAATGAGACAGCAAAATACTCTGGACATTCCACTCAAACACCTTTTTTCCCTCAGGACCTGGGCTGTTGTTGAATCGCAGGCACCATCACAACAGCTGTTCGTCACTTGACTGTCATTTGGACAATTCCTTCCTGGATCAGATGATGTGTGAAAATAATCAAATAATCAGCTGGACACCAAATACACATCCAACAAGTATTGTGTATAATTATTTTAGAACCATGTTAATTACAGTATCGATTTAGGTTTTAAGTATCAAGGTAAGGTGGCTCCTTCAGTAAGAAGCATTCGATTTGAGGATATATAGAAAACCTTGCACAATCTGACAATCTCTTAGGGGGGAAAAACTATTGGAACCAAGACTTTAAAATAACTGATATTGGTATAAAAATGGAGGGAATGAAGGAGCATAACTAATGAAATTACGGTTAATGAAAATTTACGCTCAATTCAGTATAAACTAATATATCGAATGTATTATACAAGAGTCTTAAGTGTAAAACCAAGAATGCCTTCTGGGAACACTACAAAGCCCAAAAGTTACGGGCAGAGTTAGAAAGTTGGCTGTCTTTTAATTAAAAATGTACTTTTAATCCGCCCGTCTGCATATTTCTAGACATGGCACATGAGGGTGCAGTGAGATACCGGATGGGTTGGATGATACGTTTCTCGTCAATCCTCTTGAAAAAAAACGAATACTTAACGATGGAGGATTGGTTGATTTCCAGTTAACACAATGGAAAGGTCAAAGGTTTTATTATCCAAATGTTGAACGTGTGATAGACAGAAACAAAATGGTGCCGTCTGAATCTGTGTCGGAGAGTGATACAGACGCTGGAGATGGGGGGTGTGAGCAGGTGGCTCTTGGCAGATCGTTGATGTTTGTATTGTCGTCTGCATGCTGTCATTTGTATGTTTTGTACCGTTTGAAAAAATTATCATAGTACAAAAAAAAAAAAGAAGCATTCAATTTTGCAGTGCATACATTATTTGGAATTTGTGTTCCCATAAAGTGTTTTCACCCTGTAACATAAGGAGACAGGAAATGTTACACTGCATTTCTGAGATTTCTATACAAAAAAAAATTCTGACCGCTAGATCCACGATTCTTACAGGGTTCAAGTTCAATGTCTAATTTAACTGATTAATGCTTAATATATGATATGACAACTTACACTGCCATAAATGCAAGGACAGCAAAGTCATGTTTTATGTCACACCAATTTAGACAAGTCCGTCAAGACACCAACCATGATAAAGGGTTAAACATTCATTTTTTAAAACCGACTCGTGAATTTAATTTAATCTAGATATGATTCCCCCTTTATATCGTAATGTAACGACATGAAAAACATAGGCAGATTATTATAAACGACTTAACAGCTGTAATAAGTTGTCCAGTGTAGAAAATCCTTAGTTTATAGAAAATCCCAAATGTTATCACATGGCCATGGCCTTTTAATGAGCATAGCTATTTGAATGGATTGTACTGCTAACAAGCTGCTCTAATTCAGAATATCCTCAACATTGTAATGTGAGGAGTCTACTACGCAAACATATTACGCACACGTCTACATGTGGGAAACAGGTTCACTGCCTTGCATTCCTGTGTAGATTGTCAACCGATGCACCTTTGCCAGACGGCTTGTGTTCAAATACACTGCTCAAAAAAATAAAGGGAACACTTAAACAAAACAATGTAACTCCAAGTCAATCACACTTCTGTGAAATCAAACTGTCCACTTAGGAAGCAACACTGATTGACAATAAATTTCACATTCTGTTGTGCAAATGGAATAGACAACAGGTGGAAATTATAGGCAATTAGCAAGACACCCCCAATAAAGGAGTGGTTCTGCAGGTGGTGACCACAGACCACTTCTCAGTTCCTATGCTTCCTGGCTGATGTTTTGGTCACTTTTGAATGCTGGCGGTGCTTTAACTCTAGTGGTAGCATGAGACGGAGTCTACAACCCATACAAGTGGCTCAGGTAGTGCAGCTCATCCAGGATGGCACATCAATGCGAGCTTTGGCAAGAAGGTTTGCTGTGTCTTTCAGCGTAGTGTCCAGAGCATGGAGGCGCTACCAGGAGACAGGCCAGTACATCAGGAGACGTGGAGGAGGCCGTAGGAGGGCAACAACCCAGCAGCAGGACCGCTACCTCCGCTGTTGTGCAAGGAGAAGCAGGAGGAGCACTGCCAGAGCCCTGCAAAATAACCTCCAGCAGGCCACAAATGTGCATGTGTCTGCTCAAACAGTCAGAAACAAACTCCATGAGGGTGGTATGAGGGCCCGACGTCCACAGATGGGGGTTGTGCTTACAGCCCAACACCGTGCAGGACGTTTGGCATTTGCCAGAGAACACCAAGATTGGCAAATTCACCACTGGCGCCCTGTGCTTCACAGATGAAAGCAGGTTCACACTGAGCACATGTGACAGACGTGACAGAGTCTGGAGACGCAGTGGAGAACGTTCTGCTGCCTGCAACATCCTCCAGCATGACCAGTTTATCGGTGGGTCAGTCATGGTGTGGGGTGGCATTTCTTTGGGGGGCCGCACAGCCCTCCATGTGCTCGCCAGAGGTAGCCTGACTGCCATTAGGCACCAAGATGAGATCCTCAGACCCCTTGAGAGACCATATGCTGGTGCGGTTGGCCCTGGGTTCCTCCTAATGCAAGACAATGCTAGACCTCATGTGGCTGGAGTGTGTCAGCAGTTCCTGCAAGAGGAAGGCATTGATGCTATGGACTGGCCCGCCCGTTCCCCAGACCTGAATCCAATTGAGCACATCTGGGACATCATGTCTCGCTTCATCCACCAACGCCACGTTGCACCACAGACTGTCCAGGAGTTGGCGGATGCTTTAGTCCAGGTCTGGGAGGAGATCCCTCAGGAGACCATCCGCCACCTCATCAGGAGCATGTCCAGGCGTTGTAGGGCGGTCACACAGGCACGTGGAGGCCACACACACACTGAGCCTCATTTGGACTTGTTTTAAGGACATTACATCAAAGTTGGATCAGCCTTAGTGTGGTTTTCCACTTTAATTTTGAGTGTGACTCCAAATCCAGACCTCCATGGGTTGATAAATTTGATTTCCATTGATAATTTTTGTGTGATTTTGTTGTCAGCACATTCAACTATGTAAAGAAAAAAGTATTTAATAAGAATATTTCATTCATTCAGATCTAGGATGTGTTATTTTAGTGTTCCCTTTATTTTTTTGAGCAGTGTAGTTTTAGTGGGTCAATTTAGTCTATTAGCACAGGGTGTCAATGGGCTTGTCACTCCACTCCAAGCTAATTTGATGGGACGGAAAAGCTATTCCTGCTATAGGCTATCCATTCATACTTATCCCCAGGAGAGGGAGGGAAGCATTTCACAATGTGGCTGTACAGACTGGATTGATCGAATTGGAGGGATTTGTAGACTGTTCTTGAAAATATTGGTAAACAGCTGAAAATCATTAAATATTAAATATTGAAGGTAGACTCAGCGATATGACGTAGATGCAGAAAGTAAACAGCATAGTGGGTCAATTTCCGCAACATCTAAGAGAGTTGAAGCCCGAGGCTCAACTTCTCCTCGGTTTTGGTCCTGTGGCAGGTAACAGGTACAAGCAATACGCTGTGCACATTTCACAACTGTTTTCTTGAGCTCAAACTACAGGATAGGATCGGCCTACATCAAATTTAGAGCATGATAATCTAATAGCCCACAATAAAGACTTAATATAATATATAATAATATATGCCATTTAGCAGACGCTTTTATCCAAAGCGACTTACAGTCATGTGTGCATACATTCTACGTATGGGTGATCCCGGGAATCGAACCCACTACCCTGGCGTTCCAAGCGCCATGCTCTACCAACTGAGCTACAGAAGGACTTCCCTTCCTCCCAAATAACACACCACTTCTACTTTTCCAAACAGTAATTAAAGAGCCTAAAAGGGGAAGCCTCGCTATAAATAGTGATTCCCTGCTTACTGTTGAAAAGGGGGTCCATTGTTTGTAATATAATGACACACACGACAAAGAGGGCTGCTTTGCTGTCCTAATGATCCGGATTGTTCACAGCAGGGAAACGTGTGAAATAGTAGAAACGGAGGTGGAAATTGTGGTGAATTATCTATCAGGTCTAAGGGACACTTCAGGCCAATTTGCAAAAAGGAAACTCTTCTTAACAATGATTAAGATGTGAGGAATTCAAATTAAATGGTAAAAAGACACTCATGGACCACCCAAACCAAGCCCACCCCAGAACACGGTATAATTCAATTGGTTTGACAAGTTGTATAAAGCCTGGACTTGGAATATTGTTTATGCATACAATATAATGTATTCTCAGTGAATTTCGGGAATTTTTATTCCCCTGTTCAAAGAAATTAGCCATTGAAATGGCTTGCATTTTCCCAATAAATTAAGTGAAAGTATCAAGTGTTGCCCACTAGATGCCGCTGTTCCTGCTACTGCCACACCCTTTTATCCATTTTGCTGGTCTCTTATGTTAATCAAATGTATCACAACAATTTCTTTGCAACTTTGGTCAGAAAACCAATAGCTTTCGCTCATGATGAAAATACATGGTGTGGTCGTCATCACAATTCTATCCAGTCTTCCATGAAAGCAAAGAAGTTTGTCCTTCTCTTAGCAACCTAATTCTTCAACCCAACTCTCCTTGAATAGTCCAACAAGAGGCAGCTCTCAGGGGGCTATCCCTATGGTGCAATTCTCATACAAGCCCAAAACTTTGGAGAAATGGGCTAGTGACTAAACTGTTGTGACAACACTAAGAAAATAATACAATTATAAACCACTGCATGGCAGTCATATGTTTTTCAGTACAATTATTAGAAAACATCTATGTGTAGTGTGATTAGTGACATTTACTATTAAATCCAAACCAATACCATTTGAAAACACCATACAGTGGGTGTTTGGGACTTTTACCATTGAAAACTCTTAGAGACCATAACATTGAAACCAGTAGATCTGCTATAGACCAGTAGTTTGTTTGTTCACCAAACACACAGGGGCGGTTTCCCGTTCACATATTAAGCGAAGGACAAACTAAATTGCTTTCATGGAGGACTGGCTTGAATTGTGAGGATGACCACAATGTATATTTATCATGAGCAAAGGCTATTGGTTTTCTACCCAAAGTCAGTGGCGTAAAGTACTTAAGCAAAAAATACTTTAAAGTACTACAAGTTCGGCCCGCCTTTTCCTGTAGTTCACAATCAGCTCCTTTGTCTTGCTAACATTGAGGGAGAGGTTGTTGTCCTGGCACCACACTGCAAGTTATGTGACCTGTTCTCGTTGTCGGTGATCAGGCCCACCACTGTTGTGTCGTCAGGAAACTTAATGATGGTGTTAGTCGTGTTTGGCCACGCAGTCGTGGGTGAACAGGGAGTACAGGAGGGGACTTAGTATACACCCCTGAGGGGCCCCAGTGTTGAGAATCAGCGTGCAGACGTGTTGTTGCCCACCCTTACCACCTGGGAGCGGCCCATCAGGAAATCCAGAATCCAGTTGCAGAGGGAGGGGTTTAGTCCCAGGGTCCTTAGCTTAGTGATGAGCTTTGAGGGCATTATGGTGTTGAACGCTGAGCTGTAGTCAATGAACAGCATTCTCACATAAGTGCTCCTTCTGTACAGGTGAGAAAGGGCAGTGTGGAGTGCGATAACGTCATCTGTGTATCTGTTTGGGCGGTATGCGAATTGGAGTGGGTCTAGGGTATTTTTATTTGACCTTTATTTAACTAGACAAGTCAGTTGGAAGTTTACATACACTTAGTTTGGAGTGAATAAAACTAGTTTTTCAACCACTCCACAAATTTCTATAGTTTTGGCAAGTCGGTTAGGACATCTACTTTGGCATGACACAATTTTTCCAACAATTGTTTACAGACAGATTGTTTCACTTATAATTCACTGTATCATAATTCCAGTGGGTCAGAAGTTTGAGCAGCCTTTCAGGTTGTCGATATAGGACTCGTTTTACTGTTGTTCTGGGATTGATTTGCACTTTTCGCACCAAAGTACGTTCATCTCTAGGAGACAGAATTTGAATACTTGTAGGTCTTCTATCCCTGATATCCTTCAACCCTGATCTTATTCTCTCGATATTAGCTAAAAATGCCAACATCGGAATCGGCCGACGTCTAGTTTAAAGCCGATGTTAAAAACCGATGTCAAAGCTACCGTGCATACCTATATAAAGTAGGTACATGACGCAATGTCGCCACGTAATATTTTGCGCTACACATGCAACACGGCATTCCTAACCTAGCCCACAATGTCTGCTGTGTGGATCAAGCAGTCAACAAGTTGAGCAGTCATTTGAAAGAGTAAGAAAATTTCAGCGAGACAACTCAAAAGGTGAAATCCATTAAAGTCAAGATAATAGAATTCATTGCCCTTGACAATCATCCATTCTCTGTCGTGGGTGATGTTGGCTTTCGCCGACTGGTCGAGCACCGGTACACACTACCAAGTGTACTATTTTTCAGATGTTGCCCTACCGGAGTTACACAGTAATAGCGTTACTGATATTAGCTTCACGACATACTATGGAATGCCATTTGGCTCTTTGCGTGTCAAAAAAAATACAGTAGCACTGTCAAAGCAGGACAAAAAAAGTCTGCAAACAAGTAAACCCCGGACACGAATGATGTGTTTACAGTACCCCGTTGGTAATAAAGCATCATTTGTTCGACTGCAACTTCTGGGGTTGCTAGCTTTAGCTTGGTACCTAGCTAGCACCATTACAACCAGCCTGAAAACAATGACCAGTCGAAACTGCAGTTATTTTCATTATTCTTAGCAATGATTTAGAAAACCTTGTGAGTAAGTATTAGCAAGGTTGCCATTTGTTGTTCGCCTATTGAAATTTAACTTCAGTTCATGAAAATAAATAGCTAGCCAGCTACTTAACCCTGTTGCCCAAAGCTAATGTTATAAGCAGCCAGCTAGCTTCATCTGGCTAGTGATGTTCGACCGGACCGGATTGTGTGTTGTGAAGCTAGCCACAATAAGATTTAGGCACAATAGTGGAATTTGCAGTTTGCATTCAAAATAAACTTGTAATTGACAGTGATGCAAATTCATACGAAATTGTAGACTCATACTTTTATTTTGAAGGCTAACCGCAAAGTCCACTATTGCGGCTAACCCTTATTGTGGCTAGCTTCACATAGATGGGTCCGACCACCATTAATCAAATAAGAACGGTCTTATAAATTTGGGTTATTTTAGATGATGACACCTGGCTATATAGTTAGCTACTGAAACAGACTGTCATTTTGCTATGTTTTTGGGGAAGAAAAATGTTTGCATCTATGAGCTAGCTAGCTTTTTTTAATGACCAGCACTGTAAATACGGGAGACAACTCTACCAGCATCATAGCACACATATCGATGAATTGTTGTACATTTACATTTACATTTAAGTCATTTAGCAGACGCTCTTATCCAGAGCGACTTACAAATTGGTGCATTCACCTTATGACATCCAGTGGAACAACCACTTTACAATAGTGCATCTAAATATTTTAAGGGGGGGAGGAGGGGGGGTGAGAAGGATTACTTTATCCTATCCTAGGTATTCCTTAAAGAGGTGGGGTTTCAGGTGTCTCCGGAAGGTGGTGATTGACTCCGCTGTCCTGGCGTCGTGAGGGAGTTTGTTCCACCATTGGGGAGCCAGAGCAGCGAACAGTTTTGACTGAGCTGAGCGGGAACTGTACTTCCTCAGTGGTAGGGAGGCGAGCAGGCCAGAGGTGGATGAACGCAGTGCCCTTATTTGGGTGTAGGGCCTGATCAGAGTTGTGACATGAAATACAAGTGATAGTGTAATCAATGTGTGATAATTACGTAAAAACGTGAACGTGTTAAATTATTATGTAACGTGCAGTCATATTCAAGTCTTGATTGGTCAAAGAGTGTTATTTGACGTGTATCTTTTTTGACACACAAAGACCCAAACGGCGTTCCATAGAAATCCTGGTTGAGAATGAAATGACTGAACAAATGAACAACGAAACAGCACAGCAAGTAAGTGAAAGAAATGGGTTTTGATTCTGTTTTACTGGTAATGGGGACATACGTCCCTGGTGACGCTGGGCCAATTGTGCACCGCCCTATGGGACTCCCGATCATGGCCGGAAGTGATACAGCCTGGATTCGAACCACGGACTGTTGTTACACCTCTTGCCTACGACCGCTGCGTCCATGTGTGTGCGTTAACTATTTAACTGGACTAGAATACTTAAAAGGGCGCTAAAATTTTTTATATTGGTTATAGGTATCATTTTTATTGGCAAGGAAAATATTGAATATCGGTATCAGCCAAAAATGTAATATCGGTGAATCACTCATTTCAATCCAAAAAATGGAAGGGGCTTAACGTTTACGGGGCCTTAATAGGTACACTTACCACATATGCTGAGCACTTAATGGAAAACTGTGGAATACTGAGCTCAGTTGGCTGACAGGAGCAAATATCTAGGGCTTTCACCCTCTAAGGCAATGAAATACTTTCTAATGATGTGTGGAACACTAAGAGCACAGTTTTAACTAAGCAGTTTCAATTAAGTTATTGCGAGTTGCAGATTTTGTTAAGGGAATTCTTCACATTCTTTTGAAATGTAATCAGCTCAAAATGAAAAGAAAAAACCTAAAGGGAAAACTACACGTGAACAAGACTCTGCTTGATTTAAGTACAGTTAACTGCCAAAATAAAGAACCAAAGTAAAGTGTCTGAATAGGGCATTGGGCCACCACGAGCCAGAACAGTTTCAATGCATCTTGGCATAGATGGTACAACTGCCTGAAGGTCTATTGGAGAGATGCGACACAATTCTTCCACGAGAAATTCCATTATTTGGTGTTTCATTGAAGGCGTTGCTTAAACTGGTGCGGTGATTTTCAATGCCTGTGTGCAGATGATAAACTGTTTCCACTAGATTCCAAGGCCAGAAAAAGTCAAAAATCTCTAATGTGCTTTTTGGTAATGATAAACACGGTAAACACGGGTGAAATTAGCGCAAGGATGGGGGCCTCTTGTTTCTGTTTTTGAGGAAGGAGACTTCACTTCCTTCTTTTCCAGAACAGAAAAACCTACTGAATGCAGCCGGGCAGGATATGAGATATTATTTTTGGTAAACAAGGAAATTAGTGATGGGTGAATGCTCAAGCAATTATCCTATTCTTGCAGACAGTTATGCTGACAGCTGCAGCAGGGGCCCCAGTCACATCATAACATTTTGTTATCCACAGATTCCACACATTTACAGTCAAAGATGAATCTCCATTTCATATGTGCTACAGTGCCACTGTCAGTCAGTGGATACCCAGATGGCTAGCTAGTCCACATTGTTCATAGAGCTAGAGCGAAAGTGGAAAGCTATAGGTAACATTAAATTACATTTGGACTTCACTATCGGTTGTGCCTCTTTCCAAGCATTTGGCAATTTCAATGTCACTTCCCTGCTGGTACGAGTGTGTGTGGGCATGAGAGTATCTACACTAGAGTACGTGGACACCCCTTCAAATGAGAGGATCTGGCTTTCAGCCACACCTGTTGCTGACAGGTGTATAAAATCAAGCACGCAGCCATGCAATCTACATAGACAAACATTGGCAGTAGAATGGCCCGTACTGAAGAGCTCAGTGACTTTCGAATTGGCATCTCCAACAGGTCAGTTTGTCAAATTTATGCCCTGCAAGAGCTGCCCCAGTCAACTGTCCGTGCGGTTATTGTGAAGTGGAAACGTCTAGGAGCAACAACGGCTCTTCCGTATAGTGGAAGGCCACACAAGCTCACAGAACGGGACCACCGAACGCTGAAGCACATAGCGCGTAAAATTCAAAATTCATCTGTCCTCGGTTGCAACACTCACTACTGAGTTTCAAAACTGCCTCTGGAAGCAATTTCAGCACAAAACTGTTTTCGGGAGCTTCATGAAATGGGTTTCCATGGCCGAGTGGTCCTTCTGTAGCTCAGTTGGTAGAGCATGGCGCTTGTATACGCCAGGGTAGTGGGTTCGATCCCCGGGACCACCAATACGTAGAATGTATGCACACATGACTGTAAGTCGCTTTGGATAAAAGCGTCTGCTAAATGGCATATATTATTTATTATTATTATATTAGCAGCACCCAAGCCTAAGATCACCATGCGCAATGCCAAGTGTCGGCTGGAGTGGTGTAAAGCTCGCCACCATTGGACTCTGGAGCAGTGGAAATATTTTCTCTGGGGTGATGAATCACGCTTCACCATCTGGCAGTTCAATGGACAAATCTGGGTTTGGATCATGCCAAGACAACACTACCTGTCCCAATGCATAGCGCCAACAGTAAAGTTTGGTAGAGGAAGTACAATGCTATGTGGCTATTTTTCATAGTTCAGGCTAGGCCCCTTAGTTCCAGTGAAAGGAAAGCTTAACGCTACAGCATACAATGACATTTTAGACAATTCTGTGCTTCCAACTTTGTGGCAACAGTTTGAGGAAGACACTTTACTGTTTCATTGTTACCATTCCATACAGAAATGTTTTGTTTTGGAGATCGGTGTGGAAGAACTTGATTGGCCTGCACAGAGCACTGATCTCAACCCCACGAACACCTTTGGAATTAATTGGAACACCGACTACGAGCCAGGCCTAATCGCCCAACTCAAGATTAAAGCCCAAGATTTTGGAATGAGATGTTCGACGAGCAGGTGTCCATATACTTTTGGCCATGTAGTGTACCTAGCTAGACTGGTCATAAAAGCTACTCAACAAGTTATCCAGCTGTTAAACCTTGGCAGGCGGGATTTAGAAGAGCGTGGGGCCTAGGATTGAGCCTTGGGGTACTCCCTTGGTGACAGGCAGTGGCTGAGACAGCCGTTTTCTGACTTTATAAACTGCACTATTTGAGAGAGGTAGTTAGCAAACCAGGCCAAAGACCCCTCAGAGACACCAATACTCCTTAGCTAGCTCCACTAGCACCTCAGATTGAATGCAAGGGAAGCCAGCTATCATTTGGCCTCCCTTGATAAAAAAAATATATAAAAAAATAGCCAATCACCATTGAGCTAAACTGATTGAGCTCAACTGTGAATGGTCTTGGCACACCAACAACAACAAAAAAATGTCAAGGGAAGCCACTTTGGATGTGGCTTCACACCAAGCACATCAAAAGCAAAACTACATTTACAGAAAAAACTTGAATTGTTATATCATGTTGTGTCGTTGTCCTCCATTGGCTACCTAGCTAGCTAAAATGGTCCCTTTCCTAAATTACCCATGGATGGAGATAGGGACTTGAACTTGTGATTTTACCTACTTCTCCGTACGGATTATAACGGCAATTTGGATCCAACCATAAATTCAAACATTGTGCCAGAGAGGGTAGAAGTTCAATATATAGCCAGATGTAGTAGGCTAAAACTAATGTTAACTAGCTGGCCTGGCGCATCGTTGCCCATGCCCAAGGAAGTTAGGCCAGCGAGCAAGCATTTTAGCCTAGGATAACAAACACTAAGTGTGTACTGTATGACAGTCATAGACCGGTTCAGCGACATGAAAGACAGGATGGCATTAATTGGCATTTCTCTACAAGTAGGGTGAGTGAACATGTTTTTTCTACTTGCGTACACACACACACAGAAATCAGTACCATGGACAGCTACATCATATTAGTTTACATTGATTGGCCCAAATGGTTTTTGATATATTTTAGTTGTCACTGTATTAGAATAAGCATAAGTGATTTGATGATGTTGAAATATTGAGTTGAAATGGTGCTGGAATAGTGGAGGCAGCTCCTGTTTTCTTTGCAACTTTCGGGTAACTCTCCATGGTTCAATCGATAGTTGTTTAAGTAGTCCGAAAAATGCGAAATGCTTTTGTGGACTTCACCGGACAGATGTTGTTTTGTGATGAAACAACGGTGTGGTTGAAGTTATTCTGCCACTGTGTCTTATTGCCTCGACTTTAGGTCTATATCACAGTGGCAAGGCATATGAACTAACAGGTTATAGAGTAAACAACGCAACTATCACAACACATAGGTTGTAATATGGCTTTATTTTTCTGGTTTGGCTTCCCCAGTTATTTTACCCACGCACCGGTACTCGCATTGTGTTGCTAGCAAGCTAGATATTGCATGGCTTGCAGTCACTGACGTATGCTCGCAGTGGACACTGGTCATAAAATACTCTTCCGGGCTAAGATTTGAATTACGTAAATTGCTCTGCCACACAGGCTAGTGAGTTGGAGGTAGTAGCAGATGCTTAAAAATCCTTAAAACACAGCATTGTTATCTTTCTCGCCAATGTGTAAATATGTTTAACTAAAGCCATTTACTTAAAGGAAACTCACCCGGCCGGCCATCTTGGTGTTTGTTGTCGTTTTTCAAATGCAATTCAGCATAAAAGTTCCCAACACTGCTGTCAGCACAACCGTGCGTTGAACAGGCTTGAAAAATGGAGTGGGCGGGATCGACGTTGCTTATGAAGTGATGTCATCACGTACACGTTGGCGACGAAATCTTTGACCAGATACTCAAGTGACGCTCTAAAAATGAAAAAAATACAAATGGAAGGAAGTCGGGAGGAGACAAGATCAAGTGGGACCATTCTAGCCAATGAGGGGGCAGATACGTGTTGCTTTAAAGGCACAAATCTGATATAAAGTGCGTTGTTTCAAAGTTGCCGGGATGTCACATGTCCTATTTATAGCAGTACATTTTTATCTGTATTTATTTAACCTTTATTTAACTAGGCAAATCAGTTAAGAACAAATTCTTATTTACAATGATGGCCTACCAAAAGGAAAAAGACCTCCTGCGGGGACGGGGGCTCGGATTAAAAAATTTAAATAAATGAATAAATAATATATAAATATAGGACAAAACACACATCACGCCAAGAGAGACGACACAACACTACATAAAGAGAGACCTAAGACAACAACATAGCAAGGCAGAAACACATGAGAACACAGCATGGTAGCAACACAAAACATGGTACAATCATTAAGGGGCACAGACAACAGCACAAAGGGCAAGAAGGTAGAGACAATACATCCCGCAAAGCAGCCACAACTGTCAGTAAGAGTGTCCAGGATTGAGTTTGAATGAAGATATTGAGATAAAACCATCCAGTTTGAGGGTTTGTTGCAGCTTGTTCCCATTCGCTAGCTACAGTGAAGTGAAAAGACGAGCGACCGAGGGATGTGTGCGCTTTGGGGACCTTTAACAGAATGTGACTGGCAGAACAGGTGTTGTATATGGAGGATGAGGGCTGCAGAAGATATCTCAGATAGGGGGGAGTGAGGCCTAAGAGTGTTTTATAAATAAGCATCAACCAGTGGGTCTTGCGACGGGTATACAGAGATTACCAGTTTACAGAGGAGTATAGAGTGCAGTGATGTGTCCAATAAGGAGATTTGGTGGCAAATCTGATGGCTGAATGGTAAAGAACAGCTAGGCGCTCGAGCACACATGTACCTGCTGATCTATAAATTATGTCTCCGTAATCTAGCATGGGTAGGATGGTCATCTGAATCAGGGTTAGTTTGGCAGCTGGGGTGAAAGAGGAGCGATTACGATAGAGGAAACTAAGTCTAGATTTAACTTTAGCCTGCAGCTTTGATATGTGCTGAGAGAAGGACAATGTACTGTCTAGCCAAACTCCCAAGTACTTGTATGAGGTGACTACCTCATGCTCAGAGGTAGTAATCACACCTGTGGGGAGAGGCACATTCTTCTTACCAAACCACATTACCTTTGTTTTGGAAGTGTTCAGAACAAGGTTAAGGGTACAGAAAGCTTGTTGGACACCAAGAAAGCTTTGTTGTAGAGCATTTCAAACTAAATCTGGGGAGGGGCCAGCTGAGTATAAGACTGTATCATCTGCATATAAATGGATGAGAGAGCTTCCTACTGCCTGAGCTTTGTTGTTGATGTAAATTGAGAAGAGCATGGGGCCTAGGATTGAGCCTTGGGGTACTCCCCTGGTGACAGGCAGTGGCTGAGACAGCCGTTTTCTGACTTTATACACTGCACTATTTGAGAGAAGTAGTTAGCAAACCAGGCCAAAGACCCCTCAGAGACACCAATAATCCTTAGCCCACAAGAATGGAATGGTGTACCCTATCAAAAGCTTTGGCCAAGTCAATAAAAATAGCAGCACAACATTGCTTAGAATCAAGGGCAATGGTGACATCATTGAGGACCTTTAAGGTTGCAGTGACACATCCATAACCTGAGCGGAAACTAGATTTCATACCAGAGAGAATACTATAGACATCAAGAAAGCCAGCCAGTTGATTATTGACACATATTTCCAATACTTTTGATAAACAGGGCAAAATAGAAATAGGTCTATAACAGTTAGGATCAGCTTGATCTTCCCTTTAAATAAAGGACAAACTGTGGCTGCCTTCCAAGCAATGGGAACCTCCCCAGAAAGGAGAGACGGGTTAATAAGGTCTGAGATAGGCTTGCCGATAATCGGGGTAGCAACCGTAAAGAAGAAAGGGTCTAAACCATCTGACCCAGATGTTTTTTTGGAGTAAAGTTTCAGGAGCCCCTCTAGCACCTCAGACTCAGTGACTACCTGCAGGAAGAAACCTTGTAGCGGGGCATTCCTAACAACCTAAGCATTACGGAACTTATATTAGATCAAATAAGCCTCACATATTAAATACACCATTACATTTTTTGGGGACCAAATTCAACACTATAATTGAGCTTCATTCAAACAATCCGCTTGGTGAGAAAAAAATAAGAAACACCACATGCAGATTTTGGGCCCAGTTATCCCTCTCGCTTCACCTCTTCCTCTCTGTACAAACCCACTGGGCATCTTTGCCAGTAATCCACAGATACAATAAGTACATTTACACAGTGGTGTAAATTGCTTAAGTAAAACTACTTTCAAGTACTACTTAAGTATTTTTTTGGGGGGGGATATGTACTCGACTTTACATTTTTGACAACTTTTAGTTTTACTACATTCCTAAAGAAAATAATGTACTTTTTATTCCATACATTTTCCCTGACACCCAAAAGTACTTGTTACATTTCGAATGCTTAGCAGGACAGGAAATTGTCAAATTCCTGCACTTCTAAAGAGAACATCCCTGGTCATCCCTATTGCCTCTGATCTGACTGACTCACTAAAAACAAATGCTTAGCTTGTAAATTATGTCTGAGTGTTGGAGTGTGCCCATGGCTATCCTTAATTTGTTTTTAAAAATAATACACTTATCCCATAAGTGATTTATACTTTTATTTTGATACTTAAGTATATTTTAGCAATTACATTTACTTTTGATAGTTAATATCCCAGCCATATCACAAACCCCCAAGTTGTGTGAGGTTCTGTGTTATGCACTATATCCCGTTACCATATCATATGTGATGGAATATTATTTGCTGTTGGCTTGTGTGGGTGTATGTGTTATGCAACATAGGGCAGCAGGGTAGCCTAGTGGTTAGAGCGTTGGACTAGTAACCGAAAGGTTGCAAGTTCAAACCCCCGAATCTGTCGTTCTGCCCCTGAACAGGCACTGTTCCTAGGCCGTCATTGAAAATAAGAATTTGTTGTTAACTGACTTGCCTAGTTAAATAAAAAAACATTGTTAACAGTTTCAGGGCCATGGGCCTTTCTTGTGATGGAAAAATACAGAATAACATAAAAATGGACACATACAGAACATAGTGTAGGGAACAAATGGTATTTTGTTAGATAACAGGAGCCAGGTGTGTGATAACTGTATCGAGTGCATGGGCGCATAGATATTCTACACAACTACAATGACTGACCGCTGAAGCGCCAGCTCGTATGCCAACAATCAACGATAGGCTGAGTGAGTTTAAACCACGCCCAGTCTCTACTCTGACAGGCCGGCTCGGAAGCAGGAACTACTTCTGTCAGAGTATATTATAATAACTTTGTCAGGAACAAGTCAGTTCTCTGTTTGCTCTGCGAGGTGTGACAGAGAGCCCGTATGTACGAAAATTGCATTTATCACTTATTGCTTAGCTAATAAAAAGTACATAGTATGAAATTCGGTGACTCAGTGTCATACTTATCCTGATACCAGATTCGATTGACGGAAGCCTTAACAGTTGCCTTATTGCTATTATAAACTGGTTACCAACGTAATTAGAGCAGTAAAAATACATGTTTTACCACGGCTGTTAGCCAATCAGCATTCAGGTCTCGAACCACCCAGTTTATAATACACAAATGACCACCGGCTAAATCTATGACATTAAAATGGCTATTTACTCTGTTTCATCTGAGTGCGCAATCCACAGTCTCATCAGCCTAGGCAGGGAAGTTATAAACTTGCTCTCCGCTATAAAAAGCATCTAGACTTTATCTCACATTTCTTTTAGACTAACATTTAGTTTTCTACAGGGGAGATTTGTATAAACCTTATTGTCTGTCTCCCCGGCATTTGCAACATTGTTTCAATATTCAAATTATATCTACAACTGTCCCATAGTAATGAAAGTGTATGTATCAGGACGAGAGAGAATGAAGCGTTTCTCAGCCAGTCGAAATCACGAATCAGCTGGCATCATTTTTATGGATATATACAGAGAAAAGTCAATTGAATTGACTCAATTGAAAACAGGTAAAACTAAACGAAGTGCAGCTAGTTTGCAGTCTTTCCAGCTTCAGTTCTAAGTTATTGTGTTGGCTGTGTTGTTGGCTAGCTCCTCTGAACAACAGTGTCCCGACGAGAGAGCACATTTTCTATCCCAGGCGAAATCGTGCCTCATTAGCTCATTGTTATGGTCTCCAAATAAATGTCAGACGAAAACGGCTTAAACATGCAGCTACTTTGCGGTTATTCTGGCTGCACTTTTTGACGTGACTGTAAATTTAGCCGTAGTTGGCTAGCTAGCAAGCAAGGGATAGGACCGTAGCCAGTCAGTATGACAAGGGAACATTTAGAACGAACGACTGTCGCGTCAATAGCAACAATGATTGGTGTCGGGACTATACCTCGTGGAAGGATGAAATAGTACGAATACATTAATCAAAATAACGTTTTTAATGAAAATATGTCATCATAA
Organism: Oncorhynchus gorbuscha; assembly: GCF_021184085.1. Taxonomy (NCBI): domain Eukaryota; kingdom Metazoa; phylum Chordata; class Actinopteri; order Salmoniformes; family Salmonidae; genus Oncorhynchus; species Oncorhynchus gorbuscha. The sequence continues at coordinate 20,894,884 of NC_060183.1, forward strand.
TTTGAATATGTTGGTAATATGTTTGAAAAGTCAAATGGAAAAGTGAATACCTTATTGCAAATAGGCTGATCCATTGATCATCACTAATCCACCATCAAAACACTAAAACAGAAGAGAGAACTCAAACATTTTTGAAAAAAAAGAGATTTATTTTGAACTCATCTGAACATCAGATATACTCGGTAATTGTTGGTCAGCAAGAACCGTTTGTACATTTGATATTGATGTGTATAGAAATCCAAAACAAGCAACAATACTTTTTTGGGTTTGGAAAACTGGGTGAAGCGGTTGGATGGCTTTAGGGGCTATATTACATACCTGTCAAATATACATTTAAAATAAAAATACACAAAGGTTGCTTGAGGGGCCAAGCTGTAGATGTGTTATATCTACTCTATTTTTCATAAAAATGTTGGGCACTTTCTGTAAACAATAAAATAGGTCCATCATGTTTCTGCTCAATTGTTATACCTACATGTACATGACATCTATTCACCTCAAGCTTTTAGTTTAAAATTGCATTTTGTCAAAATCGTTTGTCTCAAAATTAATGGATTTACACATATAGGCCCTATGTAACAGATAAAGAGATGTGGACATCCTTGAAATGGGACTTCCACTAGTGAAAGTGTTTAATGGCTGTGCTTTTTGTCAACATACTGAAACACTGAAATGCTTCACTGACAACAAGAGGGGAAAAAGCTTGATTTCACTTCAGTGCAGTTTATGGCACTTTAATATTGGAGAACTCTGGTGCACAAGAAACAGAAGTCATGAACTCTACGTAATGATGAACCGTCTGAACCAAAACTTGAGCGAAAACAGAATATCATGGTCTTATCCAGTGCATAAAACACCATGTCAGAATCCAAAACCTCCCCTTTTCAACTCAATGACCACATTTCATTTCACAAAACAGGTTCATAAAATGTTTACATTGTACATCTGTAAAAAAACAAAAAAAACAATCCAAAGCTGTCATTGAAATTGTGTTTTAATGCCCTTTGGGACGAGGCCATTTTCCAACACAGGAACATTTGCCCAACAGGAGTAAAGACAATACAGAACGCCATCAGTTCTCCTATACAGCATTCATAACCCTCTAATGCAGTTCACAACATGGTAATCCCAGAGTTGATTGGACAGGGATTCTTCCTACTGCATACACTTCTCCCTTTCCTTCCACCCAGTGAGCAACTAGAAGGCATTCATTATTCACCGCCCAGTTGAAGCTGCTAGTCCTAGCAGACATTTACTTCCAAGGCCTTGGTCTATTAGACCTTCATTTCTACACTGGAATCTAAATCAACTGAAGTCAGTAATCCAACATCCTACCCCTATTACCTCAGCACAAGAGCACATCAGAGGGCTTTGTGCACATCAGAGGGCTAAAACAGCCCAATTGATCTTGACCAAGGTCAGTGATGTTTTTTTCCAAGAGGCAGACAAAAACATTAAAAATACAAAATATTTATTTTTGAAAATGACAAATGAAACGAAACAATTGTTTGGTTACTAGCATACCACACTAGGGCTAGGCAATAACAATGGATAATCGTTCACTTCGGTTCACACAGACGCTCAGAGGCAAAACAATAAATCTCACATTTCTATACCCCTAAATTATGTTGCAGCCAAACGTTGAGGCAAAGCAGAGGGCCGAAAAGGGGCCACTGGCATTGTGAAATGGCATCCATTCTGCTCTATGTACTTAAGAAGGGGACAAATAGTGTCAGGCAATTTATTTTAGTTACAAAACAAATGCAATCCGAATGAAGTGAGGTTGACAACCATTTGAAATGTCATGTAGGGGAATTGGACTGACTGTTGGCATGGATATGATGAGAACAGCAAGAGCTAGAGGGAGCTCTTTGACCAAATGTAACTGCCGGGATATCCCAATATTTTCTAACCTACCTCTAACTAGCTAAAAACCATGTGCTTTCGAAAGATATGAACAGAGGGGGGGGGGGGACCGCCTTGACCAAAAGCCTTGTCCCTGCATGTAAAAGAAGCGTGATTGGTGGCGCTTGCTTGTGGTCGATATTGCACCTTTGTGGGTGGTAACAGA